>NC_053492.1:260030183-260205183 GCF_905171775.1 Rana temporaria | reverse complement strand
CGATGATGACACAGGCACAGGGTGTGGCTACAGAGACTTACCTGGCTGGGACTGTGTGTTCTCCGAGCTGAGTGAGTGTACGGCACGGCTCATTCCCTGTATGACCGCTCTCACACACACACACAGTGCAGCCCAATGGGTCTCTCTCACTCAAACACACACACACAGCACGGACAGGCTCCCGCCGCTTTGTCATGTATATGGCTCCCTTTGGTTTACCCTTGTGAATAAGAGTGAACCATAGGTGAGTATAGGGGGGGAGGAGGGGACTGGCCGTGTTCTCTATGGGGACTCTGGCCGGACAGGACCATTAGTATTAGTAGAAGGGGAGCCGAGGGCACGTGCTGCCTTCTATCACGTGACGGAGGCTGACAAGTGGCCCGCTGGCTCCTGTGTGGGCTCCGGCCTGCCAGCGCTCTCTATGTCTCTGACATTGGCGGTAATGTGCTCTCCTCACACTCACTGCGGAGACATGACTGGCTTTTTCTTTTTCAGTTTCTCTTTTCGTGTCCCCAAGAAACCTCAGATACCTCAGTCAGCACTTCACAGGCCGACTTGTGCAAGTTATGACTGGTAAATAGGGGGCTGAGCAGACAAATCCCCTGTGTGTGTGCTACATGACACACAACACACACACACATTTCTCTGGTACCTCTGCATACAACCTCAACTCCACACACCAACCAACCACTATTTCAATGTCTCCAGGGACCTTCCTAGCACAGAGACACAACAGGAAGTTAAAGGAAATCTTCCAAAGGCATGATAATTACACAGGTGTCCCCATTTCAGGTTTCACCCTACTCCTTCACATGGGGACAACGCTAAAACCTTGGGGTTCCCATCACTTTGTTTTCTCAGTGAACATTTTCATCAGAACAAATAGAGGGGGACATACATCTTCCCAATGGGGGCACAAACAACCATACAAACATGACATAAGGTCTAACCCATCCCCACTCTATCCAAAAAGAAAATATTCACCTACAGATACTCATATCTATTCATTATCTAGCTATAAAATATATTTTTATACTTCTCTATCTATCAATTATCTATCTATAAAGATATATATAGATATATCTATATATCCATGTCAAGAAAAGAAGGATACAATCTCCAATATGCAATTTCCTTTTATATATATTTATCTATCTCCCTATCCATCCATATCTATCTATCCATCACTCTATCTATCCATGCATCCATTATCAATTGATCTATATCCATTATCCATTGATCTCTATTTATCTACACACACCTATCTATCAATATCTAGAGATATATAAAACATCTATCTATCTATCTATCTATAGCCACCAATTATCTATTGATATCTATCTATGTATAAAATATCTACCTATATATAAAATATCTATATATAAAATACATCTATCTATCTATCAATTATCTGTTGATCTAAATACATCAATTATCTATTTATTATCTATCTATTTATCTATCTATCTATCTATCTATCTATCTATCTATCTATCTATCTATCTATCTATCTCTCCCCCTCTATCTATCAATTATCTATTGATATCTATTTATACATCTATATTAATGTCTCTATTTTAATTATCTATTGATATCTTTCTATTGATATCTTGATATATATTCTATATATAAACGATCTATTTATCTATGCATCCATTATCTATTGATCTATAACCATCAATTATCTATCTATAAAAATATATATGTATGTATCTATTTATCAATTATCTATCTATCTATCTATCTATCTATCTATCTATCTATCTATCTATCTATCTATCTATCTATCTATCTATCTATCTATCGATATTCTCTATATAAAATATATCTATATTTATATATCTCTCTACTAATTGTCTATAGATCTCTTATCTATCTATCTTTATAGATCTCTCTAGTTATCAAGTATCTATTGATAGCTATCTAGCTATTCTTTATATAACATATGTATATTTATACATCTCTCTACTCTATCTATCTATCTATCTATCTATCTATCTATCTATCTATCTATCTATCTATCTATCTATCTATCTATCTATCTATCTATCTATCTATCTGTCTATCTATCTGTCTATCTATCTATCTATCTATCTATCTATCTATCTTTTCTTTATACATGTCTCAATCAATTATCTATTGATATCTATCTATCTTTTCTTTATACATCTCTCTCTATCTATCAATTATCTATTGATATCTATCTATTTATTCTTTATATAACATATCTATATTTATATATCCATCTATCCATTATCTATTGGTCTATATCTATCTATACAGTATCTATGAATCTATACATGTCACATATCTTTCTCTTTCTCACTCTCTATAGAATTATAATATGTGTGCATGTATATTCTCTTTCTAGCGACCCCTTCCCTAATCTATCCAAAACTAAAAAGCTAAACAAATACAGGTATTTTAGCCTATCTTTGATGCAGGCCCTCCTTTTAGTAATTCCTATGCATGTAATATGGACAAATAGAAAAGGTTTATAAGACCCCCACCTATTTTGTTGGTGTGGCTGTGTATTCCCCTCGTTCTCAATGCAGAGAGTTCGCAGGGCAGGGTGTTAAGAAGCTCTAAAAGTAAAGTGAAAAGACGCCTCTTGAAGACAATGACTGTGCTTATCTGCAGCACTATCAAACAGGCTATTGTTTCCCGATGGCACTTTGTGGAGCAAGGTGGAGTCATCAGGTTAATGTTCAATAGGTATCTGGGAGTCCCCTGGAGGAATAGAGTTGCTGACAGAAGAGCAAACCCCGGGCCCTCTCCTGACTTCCTCTGTAAATGGAACGGCTAAAGAGAAAGGACAACCAGGCTATAGTGGCTGTTTTAACTTCCCAAGCAACTCTTCTTAAAGAAAGACATTGTTCTTAGAAGAGATAATCCTACAATGGAGAGTCCATTAAAGGTATTAGGAGGTTGGCAGCCGTCGTGATCTGCAAGAAAGGGCCCTGTCCTGACAATAGACAATTAATGCTGGTAAATCTGCACTACTTGTTGCTGTTCTAATTCCTCATAATTGTGTGCTGCTTGTCTTGCCTCCTGCCACACAGGGATGATGCGTGTTTCCGATAATCTCTCCGAGTACCTGACCTACTTCCTGGCATGGTCTTTTCAGGACCAGTCTTCAACCCCATCTGGACCTTTGCCTGAAGCTGCTCTGCCTCCAGCCAACCCCCCCCCCCCTTCCAAGCCCACCAGCCTGTAGAAAACAGCAGGCAGCGAGGTGAGAGCCATCACAAGACAGATCAATACTCTGCTGCACCAGACAGTACTGTACGCTAATCTGCAATAACAGCTAATCATGCTCAATTTGGCTCACCAGTGATTAAACTGTACTTTTCATTAAGCTCAGAGAACAAGACAGATGCACACTGGCAAGCTACAGAATCATATCTGTTAACCCCTTTTAGAGCGTCTGCTGAATTTGCATGCTAAGGAGTACGACCTGGACGAATGAAGCAGGATCGCTAGGTATAAGAGGGCTTATCTATATCGTTGAGATTTCTTGGTACCTTGTCTAAGCATGCTACAGTAGCAGTCCGGAGGAAAATTCATACACATGAGCACTTTAAAGCTAACTTAAAATTCTCTCCAATGACTAAAACAAGCCACATCTGTATGTCATTTCTTTACTATACAATGCTTTCATCATTTGGAATATCACAAATGGCGTAAAATCCAAATAAACTCTTACGGGATATGGCAGATACAGATTAATAGGAAATCTTTCCTAAAGAGTCCTCACCATACGTCACATCAATATCCGTCAGACTGGTAACAGCACATCTCAGATAACTCACTTTTTGTTTGTGATAATGCAGAAGCAAGCAGCACCCAGCAGAAGCTTAACTGATAAAAGGGTGTCAGATTGAAACCATTCATCAAATACAAGGGGGGCAAGGAAGTAGATTTATCTGGTACAGTAGATTAACTAGTATAAATAACATGGTGAAAAGTAAACACAGCTACTCCAAAGTATCTCCAGTACACAAAGACAATCAGCAGGAGATCCACACCAATCACCATTATAGCAGCAAATGACTTCTAACTAGTTTAATTATGGCCGTATACTTCATTCTAACTGATCATAAGCTCATCAGAATTTACATAGTTAGCTAAGAATATAAAATTGTTAAACTGAATCTACATAGGACTACACAAAGCTATTTACGTGACCACCAAAACAGCAACAGCAACAAAAAAAACTAAAATAAAACAAACAAAATCTAAAATAATAAAATAAAAAATCTAAATTGAATCAGCAGTCATAAAAATGCATAGAAATGATAAAACAATCTATGTGTAAAATGAATGTCCAATACCTTGGGATATTTCCATACAGCAGGTCTACGAGTTGGAGTAAGTGCATTCCAGTTTTAGTCCATGTGTAACATCTGTGACTAAGTCACACGCATTCACTGTCTGCTGCATACACACTCTCACTGGCTCTTTAAATCTAGCCGTCTCTCAGACTGCTTCAAGGATTTTAAAGTTTTCCCTTATTCCCTTACTGCGAGCTTCGCCCTCCCCCTTGCTACAGCTCCTCCCCATTAGTAATTAGGCTTAACAAGAGCAATTAACAAAACAAACTCTTTTTTTGGGGCCAGGCTGATAATTCCGATTGCTAAATTGTTTTAAGATGTGCAGTTTGCTTAGGCTGAGTGAAATGTGGAAGAAAAGGAGGAAGAAAGAAAACCTCCACAACAAGCAAGCCGGGGTCAGTGTATGAATTTGGTTCATAAGCCACATGAATTGTTTGCTCTGAGACGAAGTAGAATGATTGTCCTACCAAGCAAGTCATATGACAATGACGTTTATTTTTTAAAAGACTAATTCCAAAACCTGCCATCTCAGCAAGCAGAAACTATCCAGAACAAAGTTTTCTAAAATTTTAAATCGGAAACTAATATATTTCATGATCGTGAGATCCAAATAGTATACAATGCAAAGAACTTTTAAGGTTAAAAATCAAGCCTGTAGTTTTTACTGTAATATGTACACTAAAAAAGTAACATATTTGTAAATCATTTCTGTGTAATAAGTATAATGAAGAAGTAACATATCTGAAAATGATTCCTTGGTAATAGTTACAATAAAGGTACAATAAAGAAGTAACATGTCTAAAAATAATGCCAAGGTAATAAGTACAATAAAGAAGTAAGATATTTAAAAATGTATTTAAATCTTTTAAAATAAATCCTTTATTTAAGACTCCTTTGAAATAAAACGCTCTCTGACATATGCTGTATTTAAAGCATTTGACCATTTCGTAGGTAGATTTTTAGAGTTTAGATTTTCCAAATCACTTCTTTACTACATTGTAAGAACATTAAGGATTCTTAATTGAGGAACTTTGTTACAGAACTCATATATATATTTCTAATATTGAATACAAAAGCATATTCACCAATCAATTAGAAATAATGATTGAGAAGAATTCAGGAATCTATACAAGAAAACAGATATTTTACACTAGACTTCCTAAAACACACATTCTAAGCTTTACATTAACAATTTACTTTATACATATATTTTTTATATATATTTTTTTCCTTTTGTGTAAAATACATTCTGTAAAATATAAATATATAGAGATATACATGTTTATGAATAATACATTTTTATAGGTAATGCACAAAAAGGTTTTTTTTCTTTAACATATGTACTAAATACCTAGACTTTAGATATCCCACTGATTGCCAGCCACATATAAAATCTCTCCAAATGTCCTATAAATAAACAGTTTTATATATTTTTTTGCCATTCTTGATCTATACTTCACATATTTTTTAAAATGTGTATTGAACTTTAATTTAAGGACCTTCCAAGAGTTATTTTGTAGTCTAAAATAGTTAGACCCTCAAATATTTGTTTTATACATAGTTAAATAGTGTTGATTTACTAAAACTGTAGAGTGCAAAATCAGATTTTGCACACTCCAGTTTTAGTAAATCAACCCTAATGTTTGTTGACTTGATATAAATATAAATGATAAAAAGACTTAATATTTGCATATGTATTTTGTATATAGCACTCTGATCCAGTGTCCTCAAATGACCCTGTTATGTCTTTTATTCTACAATGTGAAAGACAATATTCAAAGCTAGTTTCTGATCAATACACTTTCATGGACTGCATTATTTCATGCTTTACAAGGGATTGGACAACCATGTTTGACATATTTACAGCAAAACACTTTTGAGCTTTACATAGAATAAACCTTTTTTAATGCTTGTGCAGTGAACCGAAACAGTGTATGTTGCAAATGTGTTATGCACACCTATTTCCTTTTATGAGTGTTCTAATTTACCATAAGCTGTCCTCCTGTCCTCTTGCGCACCAAATGAATGACAGCCTGTACTTTGGTGTGCCACCTGTTGGCATTCTTGCAATAGCTCACTGGCTAAACGTTCTATTTTACAAATCAACCACAACTAGCACATCAAGAACTACTTTTGCTGCTGTTCTTTACTTAACTATGTTCACTGCAATTTTTCATACCCTTGTAAATATTCAATTTTGACATGATGGGGTTTGTGGAAAGGTGTAACATGGTTACTTTATACATGTAACATTTTGTAATTGTGCATATTTTGATTATCAGCTTAACACAATGACTGTATTTATAATAACTAGTATACATGAATTGAGCTTAAGGTATAAAAATATAATTCCTAAAACTCATGCTCTCATTCTGTGAAAAATGACAACAGTCGCTTTCTAATGGTCATAAAATAGCACCAGGCAGATAGCTGTGGTGTATGGTTATTGTATACACATGCAATCACTACTCACCCTTGCTTGATAAACATGAACTCTGAACTAAGGAGGTGCAGCTAGACTATGTTCCTTACTAAAGACAGACACAAAATCAAAAAAAGTCTCTATGCCTGCAGTAGAGCTCTTAATATTTGGGGGAAAATTAAGATGAATTAAAGGCACGATATCCCTTACCAAACAGGGATGATTTTTTTAAATTAAATTAACGTTTTGTTTTTCTTTATTACACTGCCTGTGCTAGGCATATACAGAACATTATTTGAATGATCTCTTAAAGTGTCCATAGAGACACAAAAGGGTATTTTTTTATAGCTTGAACAATTTTTTTATGTTGGGAATATTTCAATGTCAGAAGTGATAAAATTTTTACTGCTAAATTTCTAAAAATGAAAGGATAATTTTCTCAACTTGATTGTTATTTTTGCAGCATGTAAAGGCTGATATTTGGAATAGCATACCTTTTGCAGTATGTTGCTATTTAACACAGAGAAGATTTATGTAACTGATTATGAATCTAAGTTCTTCTTCATATTATGTCAATAAGTACATTGGGGTAGATCCACATACCTGGGCGCATTAATACGCTGGGCGCAGCGTTTCTAAGATACACTATGCCGCCGCAACTTTTTCTTTTTTTTTCGAATCCACAAAGAATTTGCGCCGTAAGTTACGGCGGCGTAGTGTATCTCTGGCGGCGTAAGGGCGCAGAATTCAAATGGATGTAATGGGGGCGTGTTTTATGTTAATACGTCGTGACCCGACGTAAACAACGTTTTTTTTAACTGCGCATACGCCGTCCGTGGGGGTATCCCAGTGTGCATGCTCGAAATTAACCCCGAAAAAGCCAATGCTTCCGACGGTGACGTCATTCTACTCAAATCCCTATTCGCGAACGACTTACTCAAACAACGTAAAAATTTCAAAATTGTACACGGGAACGACGGCCATACTTAACATTGAGTACGCCTCATAACAGCACCTTTAACTATACGCCGGAAAAAGCCGAACGAAAACGACGTAAAAAAATGCGCTGGCCAGACGTACGTTCGTGGATCGCCGTAAATAGCTAATGTGCATACTCAACAGGGATTTCGACGGAAACGCCACCTAGCGGCCGCCGAAAAATTGCATCTAAGATCCGACGGCGTACTAAGACGTATGCCTGTCGGATCCATCCCAGATGCCGTCTTATTTATCTTGTTTTGTGGATACAAAACAAAGATACGACGCAGGAAATTAAAAATTACGCCGGCGTATCAATAGATCTGCTCCATTGTCTTTTGTAGCTGGCCATATAAGGGTATATGTCTTTTCCGTTTCAATGAAAGATGAGAAATCTGGTTTGTCTTGCATTTCTTAATTGGTTGTAGGGATTTCCCACCATGCTGGAAAACTTTTGTGAACAAATGGAACAACCCGATAGCTTTAAAGTATAACTAAAAATTTCGTTTTTGGATAATAGTTTTGTATAGAGTGGAGAGCAATGAGAACACCTGTCAGGTTTTTATTTATTTCCGTTATAAAAATCTAATTAAAAGAAAATTCCACATTTTGAGAACAGAACAGGAATAAGGGGGAATTTTCCAATGAGCACACTAGTTTGGGTGACAACTAGGGATTCCCTCACTTTGGAGGAATTTCCTTTTACTTCTTGTTTTGGCTATGGGTCAGGAAGTGAAGAGAAATCTCCATCGTGGGACACAGATTGCAAAAAAAAACTGACCGGTGTTATAACTCTCCTTGAGGCTGGGTTCACACCATTGTGAATTGGATGTGGGTTCCCTGCATCCAATTCACAATAGCAGGAGATTTTGACCGACTCTCTATTGAGTCGGTTCACATTTCTCTGCTGCGGCTCCAGTGCAAATTTGCACAAGAGCCTTGTGCGTCCTTTGGTCTGTTTCAGGTCTGAATTCAGCCAAAAATTCAGGCTGAATTTGGACCTGAAATGGTGAACCAGGACGCACTGGACCCCTGCTGTGAGCCACATGCGGCGATAATGTGAACCCAGCCTAACTGCATCCAAACTTGCCTTCAGTTCTACTTTTACTTACTCGTAAATACTAGTTATCAGGCTTAACCTCTTCAGTTATCATTAGAAATCCTTAGGTCCATTTTATTGATAATGGAAGTTATGTGGTCATGTATGGCCATGATCTCAGATTTAAAATTACTAGTAAATGAACAGTCAAAACCCAGTATGACATACTCTACACTCACTTTGCATTTCAGCTAGCCCATGCATGTGAAATTATATTGTGGGACTGCTTATTTCGGCAGTGCTAGGTTATTTCCATTATTTTCTGATTTGTGAGCAGAGATGAATGGAAAATTTGACAAAACGTTCCTATCTGCAACAGCCTCTTGTCGCACAGTTGTGCTGAAAATATTTCTACTATCATACTCCATGTGTCACCAGTTTTATTGAAATCTCAGTTATATATGATGTGCTTTCAGGCAGCAATTCTCAGCAGGGGGGTGCTCGTGGTACCACTTTTCTTAGGGGGAAGAAGGGGTAGTGAAACAGTAGCATTGGAACAAGTTTCCAAAGTGTCCAATAGATGCTCTTCTCCAGTGTTTTTGACCATTGGGCATCTGATTGCCTCCAGAGGTGAGATATAGTCACTTGTTTATAAGCTACTTTTCTGTAGTAGACATACCTTTGAAGATTGAACCTGCTTTAGGCACTCTCTTCAGCAGCAAATCTTTAATAGATTTTTTTTTCTCTTGTGCATGAGAAAATATATACAATCTTCATCTCAAATAAACTTCCAGATTGTTTCGGGCACAAAACTTGCGTGATAACTGTATACATCTGCCAGTGCTGTCAACCTGCAGTTTAAAGTGGGATTCCATCTGCGATTTTTATTTTTAAAGTCAGCAGCTACTAACACTGTAGCTGCTGATATTAAATAAGGACACTTTCCTGTCCTAGGCGCCCGCGATGATGGGCAACAGACGGCGATCGCTCGGTCTTGGCGCCTTCAGCCTTACAGCTTCACTGCCCGTTTCCTACTGCGCATGCGCGACTCACACGGCTCTTTGCGAATGGGCGGCTGCCTCCTAGGATACACACAGTTCACAGAAGGCAGCGTGTCCCATTCACCAGAAGACACCGCGACGGAGGACGAGGAAGAAGACGACCGCGGTGGAGGAAGAGGCAGAAGAGCTAGTTCCGCATAGCAACAGCCCTTTCTGGTGAGTATAAAAAAATGTTTTTTTCAAGTTGTTTTTTATTTTAGGAAAAAAAATAAAAATCAAGGTGGAACTTCACTTTAACTTTGCATGCTGTCCAAACAGTATCTCAACAGACAGCAAGATTGTGGCAGAACACATCTGTAAAGACTTCATGCAAATTAGATGAAAAAAAGGTTTTCTTTTGCAGTAATGGCTGGTTGCCTACCTTTCTTATATTGGTTATAGTCTAGTCATATTTTTCGGCAAATACGATTTAGACATGTTTTCGTGCATGGCCAAAAAATATGTAGAAGAAAGTGCCTTTTGAAAAAAATATGAAGAATCCAGTAACAAAAAATGCACAATAGGGTGGATTATTTCTGGTGTTGGATTGAACAAATCAATGAACTTTTTCCAGCATTGTTGCCATATTCGAAAGTCTGGCGCTAAATTCATGAAACGGTTTTGCTGTTATTTCTAACTCATATGTTCAGGGAGTTCCTTTGTGTGACACATACATTCTGTTGCTAAGGTTGCAACAAATTTATTTAGAGATGCGACCATATCCGGGACAAAAAAAGTGAAGGTAAATAATACCTCAATCATGTTAGAGTAAAGCCCCCTTCACACAAGTGCAACTTCTGATGGGCACAGAATCACATGCCAAGGGAAATCACATTGTTTTCAATGGTGCCCTGCAATTTAAGCCCCATAGACTTTTATGGTAAACACTTACAGAAGTCACACCAGTATAAATTGTGTTGCACGTGTAAAGCCCCATACACACTATCAGTTTTCCTGCAGGTTTTTCTCTTCAGGTTAACCAAAACCATGTAGTGCAAGGACCTGATTGCATACAAATTGGTACTCTTAAGGTTTGACCTCATATAAGATGGTTTTGGTAAACCTGAAGAGAAAAACCTGCAGGAAAACTGATAGTGTGTATGGGGCTTTAGTATTGTGTCGTAGATACAATTATTTCTGAAGCAATTCTGTAGGCAAATTAATATACACTTTAATGATAGTTACCTGAATCTATTGCAACATGTGCTATTTGTTGCAGAGGCAGGAGACAGATTTCTTATGACTGTGTACCACACTATTTAAGAATTCCAGGGTATGAGTTTGTAATGGTCTTTACTCTGGGCTGGAGCTTGAGTAGATAACATTTTAAATCTCACTTTTTCTCACACAATTGTGTACCAAATTCGAAACACACAGCAGTCTGAGTGTGCTCTGTCAAATAAAAGGATATTTGATAATCTCTTATTCATATCATTAATAAAATATTGTGAAGAAGGATGGATTATCACTAAGAATGAGCCAGCGTCATGTCAATTTAGGAGCACACTCCTTGCACACTCCGCTAGCAGAGTCCCCTATTAAAGAAACACCTCTGGTAATCTTTTCAATTAAGTGCACTCAACACAAGGCACAAGCCAAGGCTGCCCATATGTTGTGTTCCAATCACCCAAATATTAAAGCCCTTATAATTGATTTATCTAAAGAACATTCAACAGATTCAAGGTGGCAGCCAGCCAGGAAATCCCAGCAGAAGATGACAGAGTGATGGGAGCTCAGAACGATTTTGCCAGTTTGTTTTTCTTTTCTCCTTCTGGGTTCATTAAAATAATCCAATTATGGATCACTAAAGTATTTATCATCTGCCAAAACTTCTGCTACACTAAAAAACAAAAAAATAAAACTATTGCGAGCTTAACAATAATGATACTTAAAAACGCGACTAAAAAGCTTTGTTCTATTTATAGCTATCCATAGATATTTATTTTATAAATGTTTTATTCTCACATTGACTGTGTATTTTTATAGCTGTGGAGTATAAAAACATAGTCATAGAACTGAAAAGAAAAGAAAAGAAAAATGAATGATTGCTATTTCCCTCCAAATCAGTACTTCCAATGTCAATGTCTGTGGATATATTGAAAACACAAGTGTTCTAACAGAAATTCCTAAAAACTTTAAGCTACATTGGCATCTGCCAAGTAATAATATATATTACAGAGGAGGAATATGTTTCACATTCAGAACAAGAAGTGGTTAAAATTCACAATATATTTTTTTCTTAAAAGGAGGCAGATCAGTACATCTTTTTGATGCTGTCTCGTGTGTGCTTAAGCAATGATCTAATGTACTGGGAACACACAAGATGACACAAAAGTGTTCTGGCTGGAAGGAAAGCCCCTTCGATCCCAGCTGCAGTTGGAGAGCACAGCTCACTAGAGTGCATTTTTCCAGCAGAAATATTTAGCTTGGCCACCAGCCAGAGAATGCTGGAAGAATAGGCTGAATTAGGGGATTTACCTTCCACGTGCTTGGCACGCGTCGTTAGAGACTCTTAGCAACTCTCTCCACTCAGTTTTTAGCTCTGTTCTCTTAATAATCAACGTGTTTTAAATAGGAATTAATATATCCAAAAACTAAGAGGACAAGGTGAATTATAAGTACTGCAGTAATAGGTACCTTACTAATATATTTCCAAATGTACATATTTTACAATTGCTGTCTATTACGCAATGCAAAATTTGCATTTGATCTAAAATTCTTTGTGCAGCTCTTTGTAATGCATTTGTGTAATAAGGTCTAATGCTCTGTACACACGATCGGTCAATCCGATGAGAACGGTCTGGTGGATTTTTCCATCAGTTAACCGATGAAGCTGACTGATGGTCAGTCGTGCCTACACACCATCGGTTAAAAAAACGATCGTGTCAGAATGCGGTCGCGTAAACCACGTACAACGGCACTATAAAGGAGAAGTTCAAATCCAATGGCGCCACCCTTGGGGCTGCTTTTGCTGATTTCGTGTTACCGCGTGTTAGTAAAAGTTTGGTTAGAACCGATTCACGCTTTTCTGTCTGTTACAGTGTGATGAATGTGCTATCTCCATAACGAACGCTAGTTTTACCAGAACGAGCGCTCCCGTCCCCTAATTTAGTCTGAGCATGCATGGATTTTTAACCGATGGACGTGCCTACAACCGATTTTTTTTTCTATCGGTTAGGCAGGGCTCAAAATTTCTACTGTACACAGGCCTCAAGGCATACCAGTTGCCCCGCCCAACCCCTACCATGTCCCGCCCCTAGACACGCCCTCATAAATCTCATGAAATTACACTTAAATGTTTTATGTAGAATTAAGTAATAAATATTAACAACAACTTAATCCGTGCCCAAAAATGCAGCCTGCCCATGTCTACCAATGCAGCAAAATGTCCCCATTTTCCAGCCAGAGTCCCCTCACCCACATTGCAGCCAGAGTCCCCCCCCCACACATATTGCAGCCAGAGTCCCCCCCCCACACATATTGCAGCCAGAGTCCCCCCCACACATATTGCAGCCAGAGTCCCCTCCCCACACATATTGCAGCCAGAGTCCCCCCCACACATATTGCAGCCAGAGTCCCCCCCACACATATTGCAGCCAGAATCCCCCACACACATATTAGTCACAGTCCCCCCACACACATATTAGCCAGAGTTCTCCCCCCCCACACATATTAGCCAGAGTCCCCCCCCCACATATATTAGCCAGAGTTCTCCCCCCCCCACACACATATTAGCCAGAGTTCTCCCCCCCCCACACACACATATTAACCAGAGTTCTTCCCTCCCACACACACATATTAGCCAGAGTTCTTTACCCCTCCACACACATATTAGCCAGAGTTCTCCCCCCCCACACATATTAGCCATAGTTCTTCCCCACCCCACACACACATATTAGCCAGAGTTCTCCCCCCCCCCACACACATATTAGCCAGAGTTCTTCCCCCCAACACACACATATTAGCCAGAGTTCTTCCCCCCCCCACACACATATTAGCCAGAGTTCTCCCCCCCCACCACACATATTAGCCAGAGTTCTTCCCCCCCACACACATATTAGCCAGAGTTCTTCCCCCACCACCGCACATATTAGCCAGAGTTCTCCCCCCCACACACATATTAGCCAGAGTTCTCCCCCCACTGCACATATTAGCCAGAGTTCTTCCCCCCCACACACATATTAGCCAGAGTTCTCCCCCCCCACACACATATTAGCCAGAGTTCTCCCCCCCCACACACATATTAGCCAGAGTTCTCCCCCCCACACACATATTAGCCAGAGTTCTTCCCCCCCACCGCACATATTAGCCAGAGTTCTTCCCCCCCCACACACATATTAGCCAGAGTTCTTCCCCCCCACCGCACATATTAGCCAGAGTTCTTCCCCCCACCGCCGCACATATTAGCCAGAGTTCTTTCCCCCCCGCATCCTACCTGTGCTGGGTAGGAGAGGAGGAGCCGCTGCCGAATGGTTCGCGGGGAACATTACAGCTTTCAATTCAATAGCTGTGTGTGTTCCCCGCAGCGCGCGTCTTATACAGCCCCTCCCCTCTTGTCCGGGAAACTTTGATAGACAGATCACCCATCCAATCCTGGGATGGGTGATCTGCCTATCAGTTTCCCGGAGGGGAGGGGCTGTATAAGACACGCGCTGCGGGGAACACACAGCTATTGAATTGAAAGCTGTAATGTAATCCCGCGGTTTGAACGCCGCGGCGGCTCCTTCTCTCCTCTGCCTGCTCGCCCCCCTGCTCCCAAGCAGCCAGCCAGACACTCACCAGCCCTCAAAATTTACTCGCAAAATGCGAGTGGTGAGTGTAAATTTTGAGGGCTGGGCTAGGTATCCATCGGTTAATTTTAAAACAAGTTTCACATTTTTTAACCTATGGATAAATAACCGATGGGGCCTACACACGATTGATTTGGTCTGATGAAAACGGTCCATCAGACCATTCTCATCGGATTGACCGATCGTGTGTACGCGGCATAGTCCCACTGCAATTGTAAGTGTAATTTATAAGTCCCTCTGATGTTTCAGAAGTGAATGCTTCTAGGCTGACTTGTGTTATCTCTTAGGGACATCGTAATATGGACTTACCATCTTTAGTTTTTGCCTCTGCCTATCTCTGTCATGCTATTTCATTCTGCCTGCTGAACAAGATAAGTCTTGATTTTCTTGCTAATTTTATGTTATGTAAATGAATAAATAGAAGTAAAACCTCACTAGATCTACTGCAGTATGTGGGTGGATTTGAGATTTCAGGTGGAGAGATTTCTCCCAAAAGCTAAAGAGATGTGAGATTGGTATACTAAATTCATTGGCATCTCTGCAAAGCTGGAATGTGAGATTTGAATAGACATATCTTTGATATTTTTCAGTTCTAAGAAAAGGTCTGACTGTCAAAATGCATCACACACAAAGAAACGCCTTATAAGTATCCTGTAAATTTGTTTTGGATGTTGCCCAAATGAGCCACACTAACTTTAGCATTTGCACGGGGTGGAGTACGGACCAGGAACATAAACCATAGGCCCCGTACACACGAGAGGATCGATCCGCTGAAATTGATCCACGGACCAGTTTCAGCGGATAGATCCCCTGGTGTGTACAATCCAGCGGATCTGTTTCCGTGGATTTTTGTCCCCGGGGATGGATTTCCAGCGGATAAAAATGTCCTAACATGCTAAGAAATCTATCCGCTGGAATCCATTCCAACGGATTGATCCGCTGGTCTGTACAGTCTCACCGGATCAATCCGTCCGAATCCATCCCCCGCATGCGTCGTAATGATTCGACGCATGCGTGGAAGTCCTTATATCACAGCGTACGTCGCCGCGTCATCATCGCGGCGACGGCGCGACGAGTCACCGCGGACGGAATTCCGCGGGGATTTTGATCTCCTGGTTAGTACAACCAGGAGATCAAAATCCGCCAGTTTCCGCCGATAAATCCTCTCGTGTGTACTAGGCATAAGGCAACTATTTCTGGTACTAGGTGTTCCTTGAATATCATGTGAGCTACCAAATATTAAATGTACATAGATCCAGTGTGGTGAGGGCTTCTGTTTTATGTTGTCTTTGCGCTGACACAGAAGAACTGTAAGGAAAATGGGAAATACAACTAATAATCAGATATGTGCTAAAGCTACATGCTGAATTTATTAATAAACCATAGATTTTGATAATCCAGTTCTATTCCTCTTCATTCTGAAGGTACTTCATGGGCATCAAAGTCTGTTTCTGCCCATTACATTATAGCTTCAGAAGTGGGGCCATGCTTAGTATCAAAAGTTTTCATAACAATTAAATACTGAAAAATAAATGTTAATGCTGCAACTATGGCTTTGCAGGTGAGAATTTGGTGAATCTGAAGCATTATTCCATCTGGCAATTAATGTAAAGTTGGAACTCCACATAAACAATCACATTGGCCTGATGTGTATTGTACACAAAGTCAATAAATACAGTTGTTAAATGGAGAGGTGAGCTGCAAAGTAGATGTGAATGTATTTATTAGTCAATCAGTGCAATGTAATGAGTGATGCATGTTCACACCCCATTAAGACGTATGAAGACATTTACACCCCATTAACCAAAAGGGGAGGGATATTCTCACCTAGCCTGGCACTTCTACTGCAGTTTATTTTGCTGCTGTGAAAACACTAACAGACTGCAACAGTTCTGTGCTTATTTACATTGGAAAACATTTCCTCAAAGCCTAGAAACAGAAGTTGGAATGGATGAGTGACTGGCTTTTCACTTGTAAATACAATGTGAAAAACCAACTGCAAATTTATCTAAAAGCCTGAATCAGAAATCAACACATCAAAACATAACACGTACACTTGTAATTTTTGTTGCATTATAATAAATAGTCCAAGAGTAGTTCTGGCCTGAGGCATAAGGCCAATTTAACTTAGATATGTTGTTTTACAGTGCCAAAACCAGGTAGTACTGGGCACTAGTTTTCTGGTGCAGAAACACTGGTAAAAAAACATTGATCTGTACCTCAAATCGCACCTTGGACCACACTGACTGGATCCATATCTGGGAGGCCAACAGGTCCGCCTCACAGAATGTTGTCGCCCTAGAAACAAAAGTTCTCACTAGGTGGTATTTGGTCCTGCCCTCATATCCTTCTCATTGTTTTCGGGGCTGTAACTCTGCAGGCTCTCACCTTCACATATGGTGGGAATACCCAGTGGTAAAATCCTGGTTAGGCCCCGTACACACGGACGGATAATCCGCTGAAAACGGTCCGCTGGACCGTTTTCAGCGGACATGTCTGGCCGGAGATTTCTGTCTGATGGTTGTACACACCATCAGACAGAAATCCGCGCGTAAACAATACGCGTGGCGTGGCCGCGCCAACGCCGCAACGATGACGCGGCAACGTGGGCGGAGCTGGAAGTTCAAAGCTTCCACGCATGCGTCGAATCAGTACGACGCATGCGAGGGATGGCGGTCGGTCGGACATGTCCGGTGAGTCTGTACAGACGACCGAACACGTCCGACGGACAGGTTTACAGCGGATAGATTTCTTAGCATGCTAAGAAATTTTTATCCGCTGGAAACTGTCCGATCCGCTGGACAATTGTCCGCTCGGGCCTACACACGACCGGATCTGTCCGCTGGAACTGGTCCGGCGGACCAGTTTCAGCGGATCGATCCGGTCGTGTGTACGGGGCCTTAGACATTTTCCACATCCTTACAAAAATGTTTACACTTCCATGACACCAGACCCAGCAGTAGCGTTCCTGAACCCATGAAGCCACCCTCTATTACCCAACTAAAAGTAAAAATTATGCCTCCAAGTAACAATTGCGGCCAAACAAACAATAGCGTGCACTGGCTACCCAAAGCAGAGTAACACGCTGTGATCCATACCAAAATTGAAGCTGTGCTGCTGGAAAAAGTATCCAAATTTGAAAAAATCTGGAGCCCTTGGATAGAGCACTACTTACCTAGTAACTTTGACCACTCACCTTTACGTCTTTAACTACCCTCAGGCACGCACATGATTCTGTTACCCAAACACCCTCCAGAGGACCCATTCCCCCCCCCCGGGAATAGACACCTCTCCCCGCACTACCTTCTCCTCTACTTTCCACCTTGGCTCCCTCCGCTTCTCTCACACACCACCCCCCCCTAATACTTCTTGCTTCCTTTCTTCTTCAAGTTAGACACCCACTTTGTCTAGTTGGCCCACCGCTGTTTGGGGCCCCTATGGTCCCCCTTTTTTCTACATTGTGTACTTAAAAGTGGGGTAAAGTATGCCTGTATTTGTATTTCTGTTGTGACAATGCACCACACTACCATTGTGTTCTGGATGCCATATGTCCACTGTTTTCTAATAATATAGCTTCCGTTGGACTTTTCTATATGATGGGCTTAACTCCTGGTCATACCCTTTCTTATCCCTAATTGTTTGACCATACCTGTCACAAAATGTTCCGATGTCTACCTGTGACATGTTTTACTGAATCTTGTCTATTTCTGCAAATAAATAAACAGTTTGAACAAGAAAAAACATTGATGTGCAACCTGTAAATCCAAACTTTAGCCCAACCTGTAGTCTGATCCCCTTCTTCTCATCTGTCGAAGCAAAATAAGCAGGTTTTTGTTTGGAAGGTACCAATTCCCCCCCCCCCCCCCAGGTACCACATGCAAAGATGGGAACAACATACAAACTCAAATTCAAATCTCTGATGCTAATAAGAGAGCCACTGTGCTCTCATGGAACTCTGTAGCTGACTCTGCATTTCAGCTGTTTACTTGTTTGGCAATTACACATCTTCGGACAACTAAAATTTAGACAGAACAACTCAGTTGGAATTGAGATGGAGAATTTATGTTCACCAGCCACTGGAGTGTTTATCCTAAGGATGCTTGTAATGTGCCTGAACACCTGGCTACACTCACAGGTCTATGGGCACCACTTGACCATTTCAAATCCTTTTCACATTGGGCTTTGGAGTTGAGATGAGTAGCTTGGATAACAACTTGTCAATTGATCTCATGGGTGCAAGAAGTCTTAGAAGTATCCACTTGAAAGACCTGTGATCAGCTTCTGCACATCACTGGGTATTGGAAAACTTTTCTTAGACCTTTTTTTAATTGCTAAAGTTTTCTCTCTAAAGTAAGCTGGTGCCAAGGGACTGTGGCTGGCAACACTACTCTTCCCTGGTCTGTAGACATGTTTATGAACTGATCAAAGGAAAAAACCTGTTCAAAGGTAGGATTGAACCTGACTTTGACTTCCCTCAGTTCCATGTAATGTTTATGGACAATTTTTTCATTGGGCTAAAGCATGGGTCCTCAAACTACAGCCCTCCAGTTGTTCAGGAACTACAATTCCCATCATGCCTAGTCATGTCTGTGAATGTTAGTGTGTTACAATGCCTCATGGGATGTGTAGTTCTACAACATCTGGAGGGCTGTAGTTTGAGGATCCCTGGGCTAAAGCATGGGTGCTCAACCTGTGGCCATCCAGCTGTTGTAGAACTACAATTCCCATCATCCTCCCTCTGCTTTTGGGAGTCATGCTTGTAACTGTCAGCCTTTTCTCATGGGACTTGTAGTTTCGCAACAGCTTGAGGGCCACAGGTTGAGCACCTATGGGCTAAAGAATATTTCACTTTTGGTAACATTTTACTTCCAAATTTATGGTGTAATATGTTACTGTTAAGCGCCCCCTACTTTCCCCCCTCACCCCCCCCCTTTGACAGCAGGCAGGGTATCCTCTCCCCACACCCACTATCACATTTTGAAAACAGAGTGGCTGTATGGGGCTACGCCCACACAGCTGCATCATTCATTTACAGAATTATGTGAATGAAGAAACTACAAGTCCCATCTTCCACTGTGGAAAATATACTTTTAGTTTTAATGGGCTGCTAGCACACTGATCAGCAACCTTGCAGTGTATTCATTCTTCCTATAGCTTTGTAACATAAAGCATGTACCGGTATATGGGCACAAAGCTGGAGGAAGACTTTGCCCAAGAGCCTGAAATTGCACCCACGATCAGCAGATATTTTTCAGGCTTCTGTAAAAAAATAAACTAACATTTTGTATTTTAAAGCCAAAATTATGTGCATTTATTCTTTTTTAAAGGTGAACCTACCTTCAACAATGAGCCCTAGAAAATTGCTGAAACTGACCACAACGGTCCTGGAAATGGTCCACATTTAAAAATGAATTGCTGAATCAGGCATATAAGTATACATAGGAACTTCCTCTAACAATAAAATAAACAATATTTTGCAAAGTGTGTAACAGTGAACCATCTTGATCAATAGCTGTAAACCACCTTGATCAATAGCTGCGACAAAAGCATACAGTTACTGCAGGAACATTTTTGTATATTTATATAACTAGAAAATGCCTAACGTTATCCTGATATCATGATATTAAGAATTTTGGCACTAATAACAATGGAAATATATATCTGAAATAGACAGGTCGCTTGCTGTGTATACAGTTGCAGGGTTACATATGATTTTTTTTTAAATGTAACTGAATATAATGAATGAATTCTCCTGTCACTGTGTGTTCTTTCCTCTCTGATTTTCAGGGCTGTATAATTAGGCTTACAATTAGCCAAGATACAGTAGCTTCGTTACAGCAGATTTTGAAAAACTCCCACCCAGGGTATTGAGAGTGTAGTTGGCATAAATGATGGGCATCCATATGGCCACACAAATAAATACTGTCAAAACCTGGTTCTGTACCCAGGAGAATGGCATGCTGGCTGCCAGGGGGTTGGCATCATGAGCTAAGCCAGTGAAACTAGCCTGATATGACAATATTGTGGAGACCTCACACGCTGCATGTGAAAAGGGTATAATGCAAGCATTATCCTCAAGTTATATGAATGTTATTCCTTTGTGTTGTTTAATAAGGCCTTCCTTTTCCTCATGGTGTATATGTGTTTTTAAATCAAATGATATTAAGTAAATATCCTTGCAGTGCTTATATCAAATATAATACTCAGATTCAATTATCTAAATATTTAACTGCAACTGACTGCCCTTTGCTACACAGTCTCATGCTTTTGTATGTAACCTAAATTAATGATTTGAAGACTAGCATATAAACCATGTACCTATATAATTACAGTGGATTAAATATTTCACAATAGGGCACAATGTTATTTAGCTAAAATTAATTTCCAAGCCTTAGCCATTTAAAAAAATATATAGTAAAAAAAAGAAACGAATAATGCTATAAATGAAATGTTCTGTGATTTGAAAAAGAAGCAACATCTTTACCAGCCTTTCTTCATTAAAATCTTATTTGCCTTGTAAGCTCCTTTTGATCACTAAAGTTATAAGAATCTTTATCCACCTCCCTCTCCTCTTGCGATGGTATCAGCGCATGGCTTGTGACTAGGCAGCATGATGAATTAAATGTATGACAGTTATGACAGGTGAGGAGTGCTTGGTTGGGGCTTACACAGCAGGGATAAGACAAAGCCCCCATTTAAGAACAAAACCCCCTACCCGATTGTGATGCCATTAATGACAAACCACAGAATCACTCTTTATTTGCCCTTCTAAATGAGGAGCAAGCTGATACCACAGACAAAGCATTGTTAGGATAGAGGCCGTTTTCAAAGCCGCACAAGCAACTAATTTAAAAGGGCTGCCTGCTTGCTCAGCTTTTGACGTAAGTGTGTCTCAGCATTATCAATGTAGGATCCTCCATAAAACGGTGCATTAAAATCTAGCCACAAGTTTACAGCTGGCCTAAGTGGAATTATGGTATATAACCCTGAAAATCTATCTGCAGGGATCTTCCTAAGCCACAGGGTGAGACCAGACCAGCAAATCCAAAGAATTTTGGAAGTCAATCCATTAGGATTATTAGGAAGGCCCTTTGATTTTGGAAACTACAGTCTTGAATACAGCAAACTTAAACTTTCAAGATCCACTATATCTTATCCTTTTCTAAATTAAGTTTCTTTTGTTAAGTATAACAATGGTACAAAATGCATTAATTTTGTTTTCTGATTGTTGTTCAATTAAATATATTCGAATGTGTAACATTTCCTTAGCAGGCTTTGAGCACACGTAAGCCACAGAAATGTTTAACCCTATTAATTGTCATATCCCCACTGTACCAAATAATTTTTCTCAGCTATTCATTTCAAGGTGTTAACATTTTAATATACCCATTTTCTCACATCCCTCTTGAATGTATAAAATGTTGTAAGTACTATATGAAGATATGATTTATTAATATCATTTCTAAAAGGAAACAAATGTGTGTCATGTTCTATTCTAAATATATGGTGCAAAATGAAAGGCCAAAAGAAAATGTCAACATGTATTTAGTGGTTTTCTTTTTTTTTTTTTTTTTTTTTTTAAAGGTTTTGACGAGAAAATATGTTACAGGGACTTCTTAAAAAAAATAGCAATTTATCCCTTCAGTTCCAAAGCTACAGATCAAAACCATGAATATTGTAATATAAATAATGGTGCAGAATAGGATCAGTGACCGAACCATTTATTAGTACTCTGCATAATAAAAAAAGAAAAAAAAAGACATGCATATGATTTTGTTACCAATTAGTATATCAAGAATATAAAGTATGTGAAAGGTGATAACAAATTCAATAGTTATCAATAACTCTTCCTATATAAAAAGGTATGTATTTGTTTTTCCTCATGTGGAAGGGGATATTCTTGTCATTTGTAATTTCAAGACCTGTCATAGGTGTAAGATACAGTTCTTAATTGAAGCCACTAGCCCTCTGTAATCTGCCATATGTTATTGCTTCAGTGAAATGGACCTGTTCATTTGCATTGGGTGCACAGGCCTTCCCACTGCTAAACCTCTGTGAGCCGTGTAGGCCTGGTTTGTGTCTGTCCACAACTCAGCACACCAAGAAATCTACATTTTGAGGACAAGTCAAAGAGGACATACAGGAAAACAGCTTTCAGTATACTATCTGAGTGACAGAACACTTAACTTTCATCACCTGGGTCTGGCCATAGAAAGGAAACAGTTGTGGTTAATTATTGTCTCCTTACCGATCCCAGACAACTACTGTTTAATCATATGTCCAACAGATACAGGCTGGCAAAAAAACTATTTTTAGTGAGGACAGTGATTTTCCTCCTTTCATCTATGAGTAATGTACTTCCTCTTAGTCTCTGCCATACCACAAGCCAGTCTGCACCAGATGCTGGATATTAGGCAAAATTAGAGACCGGGCATCATACCCCATATGAAGTGCTTTGATGTTTGAACTTTACTCACTTGAAGCTATTTTTAATTAAAGATATCCTACGCTTCGTCTCTTGTCTTTTTCTGTTATCCTAATTACAATTTCAGTAAAGTTGCACTAATGCTTCCGGAACACAAAAAAAAAGGCAATTTATGTATTACTTTTGGAGACCCTGTGGCCAACAGTTACTCAGTTGAACTGAGCTTTTAGAAACCAGATCACAGGGAAGAAAAAGTTATTGCAGTTGCAGCCAGTTATGCTTTGCTCTTTGCTGCATTTAAAAAGTTAAACCTGTCACTTTCCCGATCGACATATTTTTTTACTGACAGTCCCTGGTAATATCCCGCCAGGACATTTTTTGTCCTGTTGTGACTTGCTTACATCAAAAAGTTCATCACAGCCTAAGATGGTAACGTTTTCTCTTACTTTTCCTATTTAATGTACAAAAACAATGGGCCAGATCCACATAGATCGGCACCGGCGCAGCGTATCTAAGATACGCTACGCCGCCGTAACTTACTTGGCTTTGTTTCAAATCCACAACGAATTTGCGCCGTAAGTTACGGCGGCCTAGTGTATCTCTGGCGGCGGAATTCAAATCGGCGATTAGGGGGCATGATTCATTTAAATGAAGCGCGTCCCCGCGCCGAATGAACTGCGCATGCTCGTTTCGAAATTTCCCGCCGTGCATTGCGCGAAACGTAATTTTTTAAACTTAGACGTGACTTACGTCCATCCCGATTCACGGACGACTTATGCAAAAAAAGGAAGAAATTCAAATTTCGACGCGGGAACGACGGCCATACTTAACATGGCAAATCTAACTATACGCCGCAAAATACCAGCTTTAACTATACGCTGGAAAAAGCCGACTAGAGACGACGTAAGAGAATGCGACGGCCGCGCGTACATTCGTGGATCGTCGGAAATAGCTAATTTGCATACCCGATGCGGAAAACGACACGAACACCACCCAGCGGACGCCGAAGTATTGCATCTACGATCCGAAGGCGTACGAAGCCGTGCGCCTGTCGGATCAAACCCAGATGCCGTCGTATCTTGGTTTGAGGATTCAAACTAAAGGTACGACGCGGGAAATTTGAAAGTACGCCGACGTATCAGTAGATACACCGGCGTACTCTCACTGTGGATCTGGCCCAAAATCTATAGTTGGTGCACACAACAATATATAATGTATATATAGTTGGTTGCTTTGGGTATATATGTGACTGGCTGGAATAATGCTATAGGTAGTATACCGTAACTAACAGCAACATATTTAGATCTGCCTTATTCCTAAACTGAAACACATTTGAAGCTGGTTTTTGAATAATGCAATATTTCATGTGAACTTTCTCCAAAAAATGTCAGTTTCTAAACCCATTTTGGAAACCACTGCTTTATACATGGGGGTCATTTTAAAGTTCATAGACACCATGAAGTACTGATATATTAGAATTCTCTTCTTTATTAGCATTTGTAATTTGTAAGTTTTGCATTTATTTTCTAGCATTGATGATAAATTAACAAAAATAATTTGTTTTGTTTCTTCTCTGGGTCTCTGAAGTAAAGAAAGGTAAATATAACCTAATGAAGTTAAGATAAACTGTGAATCCATTACCAATGTTAACCACTTGGAGACCGCCTAACATACATTTACTTTGCATATTTCAAGTGGTATACCGGGAGGATGCCTGCAGCTACAGGTGGTATCCCAGTATTGTTTTTTTTTTAGCTGGTGGCTGACATTTTTGTTAAAGCCATCTAAGTGTCTAATTAGCTGCTGGATTGCTTTTACAAGCGATGAAAGGGGTTGCCCCCCTCTCACCCGCTGGTGCCTCTCCGGGATCTCTGTCCCACTGGAAAACCCGGAACTGAACCATAAGGTCTCCGATGGGCTCTGTGGTATAGGAAACTGGAAGCGACGAGTACTGTTTTCACATCTGGTTTACCCGCATGTAAGCAGAACCATTTTTAAATCTTGAAAGCATTTGATCACACCAATCTTGGTGTGATCGGATAATTTTGGAGCAGAGGAGACATCTGGGGTCTCTCTCCATAAATAGTACCTGTCACCTTGTGAGAGCAAAAAAAGTGATCAAAACAAATGCATACACAGTGTAATAATTAAAATAAGTAAATAGTAATAAAATAAATGTGAAGCGCCCCTGCCCCCCATGTGTAAAGATAGATGTACGCGTTGGTCCCGCACGCATATGTAAATGACAATTGCATCACACATCTGTGGTATTGCTGTGAATTTCAGAACAAGGGCAATAATTCTAGAACCATACCTCCTCTGTAATTCTAAACTGGTAACCTTTAAAGACTTATAAAGCGTTGCCTATGGAGATTTTAAAAAAAAGCATAGTTTGGCACCATTCCAAAGCGTGCGCAATTTTCGAGCGTGACACGTTTAATATCTATTTACTCAGCCTAACACCCTATTTAAAAAAAAAAAAAAAAATGGGTATTATATTGTGTTTGTGTGTATTAAATTGATTAAAGCGTGTTTCTTCCCAAACAATTGTGTTTGCAAAAGCTGTGTCACATTAAAAATTATAAACCCACTATTTTATTCTTTAGGGGCTCTAATAAAAATATATATATAATGTCTGGGGGTTCTAAGTAATTTTCTAGCAAGAATTAAAAGATTTTTTAAATGTAAAGAAAAAGTGTCAAAAAAGGCTGGGGGGCAGATTCTCGTAAATGTCGGCGGGTGTAACGTATCTCATTTACGTTACGCCGCCGCAAGTTTTACAGGCAAGTGCTTTATTCACAGTGCTTAATTCAAATTAGGCGGGTAGGGGGCGTGTAGTATTTAAATTAAGCGCGTTCCCGCGCCGAACGTGCTGCGCATGCGCCGTCCAAAAAATATCCCAGGGTGCATTGCTCCAAATGACGTCGCAAGGACGTCATTGGTTTCGACGTGAACGTAAATGGCGTTCAGCCCCATTCACGGACGACTTACGCAAACAACGTAAATTTACAAATTTCGACGCGGGAACGACGGCCATACTTAACATTGGTTGCCCCTCATATAGCAGGGGAAACTTTACGCCAGAAAAACCTAACGTAAACGTCGTAAATTCACTGCGTCGGCCGCGCGTACGTTCGGGAATTTGCGTATCTAGCTAATTTGCATACTCGACGGGGAAAACGACGGAGGCGACACCTAGCGAACAAAAAAAAATTGCATTTAAGATCCGGCGGCGTAAGAGCCTTACGCCTGTCGGATCTAATGGATATCTATGCGTACCTGATTCTAAGAATCAGTCATATAGATACGACCGCCCAGATTAGGACTTATGACGGCGTAAATGGCGTTGCGCCGTCGTAAGCCCTTTGAGAATCTGGGCCTGGGTCTTTATTTAAGCTATGAAGCTATTTTAGGTGAACCTGTCATTATATTTCAGTGCCTATATTGGCAAAAAAAAACATAAAATGTACAAATCTGTAGCCTTCTTGTCAAGTGCGCTAGGGCCTCAAAATCTAGGGTACACTTTTATGTAAATTATGAGTTGTGATCTGCCCCTTCTCACCTCCTCTGCCACTTGATTCATCAATAGATTGTGGATCTGTGCAAGCTAAAAGTGGCACTAAATGTGGCTGATTTTTATTACTCTCAGATTTGGTACAATAAGATAATTGTAACTATTGATACTAATATTTTCCCACTTCAACATTTTGGGCTTCATTAAAAAAAAAGATTTTATTTCTTATGTTAGGTTGCTCATTTAATGACAATTCAACTCAGTTGTAAAGTTCTGATGTAGACTAGCTACCTATTACATTGTCACATTGCTCCTGATGACCTAAATCTGACCCTGTGCTGCAGTTTACAAAGTTGTGCGCAGCGGTCAGCACCAGGAAGCACTTTTCTGAAACCTTGCCCTTTCAAAACAGCACAGGGAGAAGAAACAGTTCAGGCCGAATAGGAGCCATTCGTCCATATCTGCCACTCCTCAGGACATATCACTTCCATCCTTTTGTAAATCATCCATCTTCATTTGCGTTCCCTTGCTGTTATTTCCTCTGACTTTCCAAATGCAGACAGTGGTAGCTATTATCCCCATTTTCACCTTTCTATGCCTTGGCCTAAGTACATCAGAGTGCAGACACGAGCATACATCATTGTCAGTGAGAATACTAACGTTCACATCAGCATTTGGAATGTGGCGATTTGAGCCTGTAATTCATTGAAGGTTTTAGCATTTCTTAAAAGTTAAACCACATGAACAAGTAAGCAGATTTCAGTTATTTCCTTGTATTGCTTTGTTCTGGCTCATAAAAGGTCAGTTTTGTTCTCTGAGTACCATTTAGCCAGATGTATGCTATTGTATTTCCATCCAAAGGGTGTAAACCCCAACAACCAATCAGAACTTATCTTTTGCTAGTGATTTGTTTCTAATATGTATTTAATCACCATTTTAGCACTTTGTACTAACCTATTAATTATAACTAAAATAAAAATGTTTTTTCCTTTAGATTCAGATAGGGTGGTGAGGGGTTCTTATTGCTTAAATCTGTCACGGTTAGGCAGATTTACTTTCTCTAATTGTCCTGATCTTCAGGAATGAGAGTAAAATTTAATCCAACATTTTTAGTTGCCACCAAAACAGGAATAGAGGAGAAAGCTTGCACGACAACTGTTGACAGGAAGCAAATGGGAATTTTCCCAATGAGACACAGATGGTAAAAAAGAAAATCAACAGCAGTTTTAACCTTCCCCTATTTCATCCAAGATGGAAAAAAGTTTTAGCTTTAGACATACTAATAGGTGTACGCAGCCTATTGCATTAGGGTTGCGCGTCAAAGCTCAAACACACAGCTATGTGTATGTGTGTGTGTGTGTGTATATATATATATATATATATATATATATATATGACTTTTTTTCTTAAGAGAATAGGTGCAGGAACTCCTCTTCTCCAGCCAAGTCCCCGCCCTCAACCGTGCTCTTCCTTAGGGGAGAGAAGTAAAGTGGCGCCAAATAATGAGTGTGCTAAAGGCTCAGCAATGTGTATCACACAAGGAGTAAGGTTTATAAATGTGTAACTCACAGAGCACAGGACTCAGGAATGCATAGCAAAATGGTGCATCCCTCCATTGACAGCTCACCTCTTCTCCCACTGTCCACAGCTCATCTATGAACCCTACCATCCACAGCTCACCTCTTCTCCCCCTCTCCGCAGATAACCTATGAACCACCATCCACAGCTCACTTCTTCTCCCCGGTTCACAGCTGACCTCTTCTTCCCCCATACACAGCTCACCTCTGCATACCCGGTCCACAACTCATCTTTGTACCCCATGTCAACATCTCATCCCTGCACTCCCACCATCGCACAGCTTAACCCCCCACTGACTTGCTTCTGCATACCCAACCACAGCTTATCTTTTGACTCCTATCAGCCATAGCTTATTTCTGCCCCCTTCCACATTTCATTTCTGCACCCCCATCTATAGCCCTCACCTTTGCCACCCCCCATTTTTCACATCCCCCCCCCAGGTTTCACTTTGCACAGCCTGCTACCTTCACAGTTTTCCATCTACACAATTCTCACCCCTCTTCCCAGGATCGTACATCTGTACAACACCCCAGTTTCAAAACATTTCACTTGGCTCTGTGAAATACGGGTCTGACAGGCGGCAGACAGGGGCAGGAGATCCCAAAGCACTATATACCTATGACAAAAGAGGAGAGTGGATGCAGCGTTGGGACATGAGGCACCAGAGGACAAGGCAGCTGGAGGTAGCAAAAGGTGTTTCTCCATGTTCTGGCTGAAAAAAGCCCTGCTCACGGGGTAAATAGGGCATGCCCAGATACTTCTGGCACACTCTGTGCACATGCCAAAGGACATACTTGATACAATAAACCCATTGGTTTTAATAGGATCTGACAAGGCCAAATTTGCAAAGCTGAGACTCACTATGATATTCTTCCAGTAGTGTGTATGAGGGAAGTTGGATGTTTCATTTAAGGAAGTTGGCATCAACAGAAGTACCACATCATTTTAAGTATGTACTTTGCTGAACACCGGTTTGTATTTGTGCAGTACAAATATTGTATATCAGATACTTGTTAATTTATACATGTGTCATATGATGGGCTTTAAAGCAAACCTATACTATCCCCATAGAGGGGAAAGTAACAGGTTTGCTTTAAGGCCCCCAGGCCAGCAGCACATACCTTTCCATTGCTACTTTATGAATCCATTAGGCTGGCAAGAGTTAGGAAAAAAGCACTGTGTAAGTAGCAAGTCACTCTATTTAGAAGTTACACAGGGTTCATAACTTACTATCCACACACATATGACAGCACTGGGTCAATTGCCAAACACCAGCAATCTTAAATAAGAGTTGGGGGGGGGGAGTCCCATCCAACTCTGGGGGCAGCATTGTGAAGGGGGGGGGGGGTCACTACAAAATAATAGTCTGCTTAAAAGTGTCATTTGAGTTTATGGTTGAATCTGGTGTAGGCATTATGCTTATCCCTTAAGTAATATAGGGAAGATATATTTCCCTTCTTAGCTGTGCTTCTGCTGACTGCGGACTCTTGCTGTCTTTGTTGCTGCAGTGCTGTTGCACGATTCTTCTAAATTAATCTTGACAGCAAGAATGGGACCCCTTTCAAATGCCATGGCAGGTGTGTAGACATAGGAAGTGCAGATTTCTTGCCCCTAAATCCTCAAGAGGCAAACAAAGCCATTTTAACTCTCAATTGTCAACAGTTATTTTTTTTTTAATTGGCCCTGTGCAAGATCATAATTTGTGTTTTAAAATTTTTGAATTATGTGAGATATTTTTTTTTTCATATCATGCCATTGAGAGAAAAAAAATACAGACATTTCGGGATATTGTTATGTTACTTTTACGCTAAATTGCCAGGATAGATTTTGCGGTTTGTCAAAATGACGCACATTCATTCTTACCAGAGACAATATGTTATGCCTAAATTGCGCAGTGACATTTTACAGCCATAAATATAGCATGCAGTGACTTAAAGAAAGCAAACAGCATTTGATAAAATGCTACAGTATGCAGCCTTATGTAAACAATTCCCCGGAGATTAACATATTGTTTCCAGTAGAGAACAAACATTCGTGAGATCCATAAGTCCGATGTGGAAAACAGGCTTTGGTAGTCTGTGGGGCAGAAACACGCAGTGTCCTGATCGTCCTGGAGCGATTTCTCACACTTATAATACACTTATGCAAAACAGATGTGTTCCTTTAGGGACAAGAATCCTCTTTTATTCTCGTACTGAGAAAGTCGTCTTTAATTAAAACAGGAAATACAAATCTCCTCGTCTAGTTCTAAAGCTTTGGAAACATACATCGTAAACAGCTGTCTGTAAATTCAGCTAAACTGATAGCAGCAGAAATGCATCTCTCCAGCACCTTTCAAACTGAAGGAAGACAGGATAATGTGCTTGAATTGTGCTAATTACATCGTTCTGGTATAATTGCTTTGACTGCAGATAGGAAAGGTGTCATAAGCATTCTTTTTTTTTTTTATTAAGCTTAAAATGTAAAAGTTACATCAACAAAGCCTATTGGGCATACCCAGGCTTGGAATTGAAAACAAGGTGAAAGAAACAAAAGAAAACACAATTAGAAACCTATCAAACATGGTACAGTAAAACCTTGGATTGCTAGCATAATTCGTTCCAGAAACATGCTTGTAATCCAAAGCACTTGTATATCAAAGCATTTTTTTACAGGGTATAAAAGAGAAGAGAGGCACCTCTAAGTGTAGCAATACGTTGCTAAATGTTGTACCTTCATTAAATGTAACCATATTGCTACACTTAGAGGCTCCTCTCTTCTTTTTTATACTCAGTTGTGACATGACGCTACTCTTATATCAAGACATCGCTTGTATATCAAGGCAAAATTTATTAAAACATTGCAAAACGCTCTTAAACCAAGTTACTCTCAAACCAAGGTTTTTCTGTATTTGGTAACCAAGGCCTAAGATTACCTTGTTTGCGGTAGCTGGAGAGTGCTATGTAGACATCTGAAGACTTTCCCTCATTGCACAGAGCTTGGGTAGAGAGGTATTCAGAAGTAAAACAGTGCATACTATGGAGGCGTTGCCGAAGACCCAACAGTATCCCTTGACTGACACTCTGTCCAAATATCCCACACCTTAGAGAATTTTTGAGGGCATCCCCAAGATTCGTAAGTAATTCATACAATGGGACCATTTTGTTAACAATAGACTTCCAATAATCTAAGGTAGGTGCCTGGGGAGATTCCCATTTAAGGAGTATAGACTTACGTACATAAAACAATAGTGGGCCTATGAGAGTTTTCTTAGCGTAGCTAGTATATGAACTAGTCCTAAAATACAAATGTCTATTGATAATAGCACTGCCACAGTAGTGACCATGCAGATACAATGAGAAACCATTGACCATAAAAGCCTTATACCTGGACACTCCCAGAACACATGTAGGAATGTGGCAGGATCCACTCCGCATCGCCATCATTGTGAGGGGTGTGAGGGGTAAATCCTATGTAAACTGTTTTAGCCTGTCTCTGGCTGAGACCAAGCTACGCATGAGGTAGTCCCATACATCTACCCAGTCCTCTGAATCTAATTCTGGAACCTCTGTGCGCCAGCACGACAGGAGCCTTTCCAGGCTGTCATGTATGGTGGGTTGAAGTATATATGGAGGAGAGTGCTTTCTCTAGCATATCCTCACGGATAGGGATTCAATTCTTGACGGGGTGATGGTTGCAGGCTGGTTACCAAATTGCATCTGAAAGGCATGTCGCAGCTGGAGATATCTTACCAAATATGAATTAGGGAGGGCATATTTTATTTTAAGGATGTTGAAGGTCAGGAGCACAGGAAAGCATTCTTTAAAGCATGTTATAAAGGTAAGCTGTCTTTGTGAAATCCATTCACTAGATTCAGCTATATTGCTGGACATGGTGTTCCGGTACAAAATTCAAGCCAGGGCCACTAAGCCTCAATCAACACCTACTGCCCTAAGCCTAATATGCCCAGCTCCTGCTATAGCTAACATACTCACCCCCAATCTCCTGGTAACCCCTCTGGTACACCTAAACCCCCCAAACTATATAATCCCCACCGGCAACAGGAAGTGTACTATGTCTGCCTCTGATCAACAGTGTTAGCTAACCAGAGAGCAGGTGTGTAGAGTGCACATCTCATTACCACAAGGGAGTTGAACATTTGACTTGTCTGGAGAACACATTGGAGCTACTGTACTTAGCTGTATACTCAAGAAGATGGTGGTAAAGAGGGCATTTTGCTAATTGGGCATTACAGGCCCACTAGGAACAGATGTCAGGTCACATAGGCAACCTTTACTACCCCCTGCTTGCACTCTACAGCTGAAATACCCACTTCTGTCCCCCTATTTCTGAAAATCTCTATTACTTTTCCCATTTAAAATGTATTTGTTAATATATACAAAGAATACAGCGGGTAGTATTAGATTGCTATTCCCGCAGAGGGCATTTATGGAAAGGCTGTAGAATTCATGGAGGTGAAATATCTCTTCTGACATTCCTGAGCAATATTTACCAGTGTTCCTTCCTAATTTATCTTAAACTGAATAATCAGTTTTGTTTAAAATCCATATAATTACATGCAGGAAAACTGGAAAATATGTAGAAATATAGACTGATACTAATTCATAAGTTTCCAGCCTCAGATGGTCTTTGAATTTTTTACTGTTGACAAAAACAGGATCTGATTCTAGGTCAGCTGAAAGCAGAAAGTCAAAATGACTAACAGCTGTGAAACAGCAAACTGTGCTATAAAACATACTCTACCATACTAAACGATGCTATCATTTTGGGCAATCTGAATGTTCATTCTTTTGTACAAATCTATAACACAATGCCTGGGATTGATATAGAGTGTCGTAGACACTCATTAGATATCTGTCTCCCGACCATGCAACAAATGGCACAACAGACGTTACTAAGGTGTATATAAATCTGTAATTTGTCTAAGATAGTTCTTTTGTCTGTGACACAATACTTACAAGTACAATACAAATTTTTCCAATATGGGAGAAGTCTTATTTGCCTTTGCTTTTCTTATAACTATTATTGTGGCATTTGGCCCAGCCATAGTGCTAGAATGTAAAAGTGTTGACACATACGAATTAACTGAATTTTTTGCATGCGTAGCAAATAACAAGAAAACTGTTGCATGGGTTTCATGAATTTGGTGCAGGATTTTCTAATAGGGTTATACCACCAGAAAAGTGTTGAAAATACTTTGATTTTCCACCAATATCTTTAGCTGATTGGCTTGTGCATGCAAGCTTGATCACCCTCTAGGGTCTATGGCAACCTTAAAAGACAGCTTGTGAAAACAAAAATAATCTTTTATGATAACTTGTCAGTACATGTAATGCTTGTATTTAGACTAGTCTTTTTCAACCAGGGTGCCTTCAAGTTTCTTCAGGGGTGCCCTGGCAAAATACCTAAAAATTGCCCAAAAATTGTATACAAGCCAGACAGTGGCTAACGCCTGCCATTTAGTTACACAAAGTCACATGAATCTGACGCCTGCCATTTAGTTACACAAAGCCACATGAATCTGACGCCTGCCATTTAGCCACATGTTTTCATTGTACACCATTACAACCTTCCAGCTGCCAGCGTCCTAACATCCAATGACATCATTGGTCGATAAGGAGGATGACAGGCATCTGCCCCTCTCCGTTAGTACTGGGGTCACATTTGCTGAATGGGGAAGAGGAACATTGCAATACTCATCAGTACCAATGTGCAAATGTTAATTGGAAGAATAAATCACCTCTATCGTTGGGTGTCCTACGCGTGTGGATGATGCTGCGTTATTTAAAACAATTACTTGCGTTTTATACATTTTAGAATGGGTGCCTTGAGATTGTGCAGGACTTTTAAGGGTGCCTTGACTTGAGAAAAGAGTTGAGTAACACTGATTTAGACAAAAAAGTCATTTATTTTCCATGATTATATTTTTCTTTATGTGTACCTGCAGACCAAGCTGTCCAGTGAAAGTGACTGGGATTGGGAGAAACCACAACACTGCCAGAAGGTGCTTTAGCAGTTGCAGCAATACATTTTTTTGTAAAACACGTGTATAAAAAGTGAGTTTAATAAACACTCATAGCAGTGTTATAGTTTGTTCCATCCTCTATCACGCACTTCTGGTAGCCCGCATATATTTGCGGAAAATCGTATAAAGAAATGTATAATAACAAAAGTAAGTCATATATATTCAAACTATCATCACACATATAAATCACATACTGTAAACAGAATATATCTTTCATGTCAGTGGTGAAGTCTAATAATAGAAATCATTATAAAGCATATTATGTAGTAACACTTTTATAACAAGATAGTGCTTTCTGTTGTCTATCTATTTGCTCTTTAAATGTGATTTTTATTTTGTGATATACATATATCATAGTGAGATAATGTAATCCTTAAGAGTTTATCAGATATGCAAACTGGAAACTAGTTAGCTAAAGACCACTAACTGATTTTCACACCTGCCAAAGCTAGATTAATAAATCCACTAATTGCTCCTTAGGACCAGCCAATTAGTTCTAGTTAACCAGTTTTGAAAGTGGGAGGTCAAAGATTTATCACAAATCAGGGCCTTTTGTCCCTCTGCACATGTTGCATTTGCTGTAGGATGTGTGGACAAAAGCTTATGTAAAAATAAATCTTTTGGCACGTATTGACCAGCGTGTACACACACATCCAGTTTTACCTATATTTATTCATCAAAGCATAGGTTTGTCCAGACAAAGTCCAAATGTGCTTAGAATGACCATAAAAAGGTGTAAATTGTATATAATCACAACCTGATTATTTCCTTCACAGCCATAAAGTAATAGAGGTAATACAGAGGTAAAATAGCATTCTCAATAGTCAGCTACAAGAATCCCTGCTATTATCCCATAGTAGATTGTGGTCATTGCAAGCCCTTTGCTGTTCAGGTCGCAGAGACCCAAAACAATCATAGAGGATTGTACAATGCTACAACTTTGTGTGACTATGGCATGTTCTATGTTTTTTTTGGCTATTGCTACATATAATCCAAAAACACAAATTTTCGGTGCATTTTTTAACTACTGTATTGAACATTTTACACTGTTCTTCAGGCCAGTGAAGAGGCAAGCCCAAAAATGCAGTTCAAATTCATATTATGTTGTTATTGTAAGGATATACTATATATGTGTTTGGTTGGTGTTGGAGAGGAGAAGTACAATGAACAGAATTGCAGCATAAATGCTTGTGAACATTGTGCTCAAATCACGCTATAGAATGTATTCCTTTTTTTTTAAAGGTAAATTTTTATTTTGAAATTTTTGTACATAAAAAACAGACAGTACAACAAACACACATCCTAGGCGAACATTGCCCGGTACATCATTTTACAAAACTTTGGTAGCTGGTACACATTGAGCATTTTCATAAAAACACACAGAGAAAGGTGGGAGAAAAACAACAGAATCGTTAATTTACTCACTCATGTCTATTCAACGGGCAGAGGTATCAATCATCAGTCAAAGTTCAAGGAGCAGGAGGTATGGTGCTCTCGGAATCAACCCAAGAGCCCCAGACCTTCAAGAATTTTTTGAACACCCTCTATCCTCATATGTCATCTTATACAGCGGTATAGCACGATTGATCGTGGTGAGCCAAAAGGCAATGGTAGGTAAGGATGGAGACTTCCAGTGGAAGGTTATAGACTTCTTAGCATAGAACAGTACTATCTGCAGGAAGGTTTGTATATTCTTAGATATAGTCTCGTCATCAATGTAGCCCAATAGACACCTCAGCGGATTACATATATTGGGTATCTGCGTCAGCGAGCTAATGAAGGTCGTGACCTCCGACCAGAACTTTCTAATCGGAGCACACTCCCACATCAAATGAAAGAACGTGCCATCGACCGCGCCGCATCGGGAGCCTAGCGCCGATGGGATTCTGTTCAGTTTAAACAGTAAGCATGGTGTGAAGTAGGATCTGTATAACAGTTTGGTCTGTATTACCTTGTCACGGGATGAAATGACAGAGGGGACCTGGAGGGGCAATACCTCCTGCCAGATCTCCTCCATCAGCTCAGGGATGTTGGCTCTCCAGCTAGCAGCCGCTTTGCTCAGCCTTTGAGTCGTAGTGTGCAGGAGAGACCCATAATATGTGGAGACTAACTTGGTGTGCGAGGGGTCAGTTAGTAGTCGCCGAGAAAGCTGGACGACTATGTTACAAAGGCCAAACTGCGTTGCTGCAGTGTGGCGTATGTGCAGGTAAAGGAAGTAAGCCGTGCATGGCAGATTATAGTCTCTACGAAATCCCTAAAAAGTACGAAACACATTGTCCTAGAACAGATGTAAAATAGTTTTTACCCTACCCCTCTTCGACCAGTATCCCCCATCCGATCTACGGAAAAATTCCGGAAGGTTTGGATTCCCCCACAGTGGAGTGTTCGGTGAGTATGTATTACTGCTAGAGGGTACTTGCAATTTAGTGAGTTTAATAATCCGTAGTGTCATAACTATAATACTCGTTCCCTCCCGCTCCCCAAGGGACATACGATGAATCAAATTTTGCAGGGACTCATAGGAGGTAAGGATGGCTGCCTCCAATGCAGTGGCTGCATTGTTGGCTTCGGGACAAAACCACCAGTGTACGAGAGCCAATTGAGAGGCAATATAATACATTTGGAGGCAGGATAGGGCCAATCCGCCCTCCAGTACTGGTAACTGAAGGGTGTCCTTGGCAATCCTAGCCGCCCCCCTCCCCACAAAAAGGAGGTGAGGATAGAATCTATCTCTTTGAATTTATTTTTAGTGACATACACTGGCGAATTACCCAAAACATACAGAAAAATATTAATCCTACCCAGTAATGTTAATGGAAGATTAGCCCAGGTTTTGAAAGTAGTTTTCATGCGCCCTAGTAGTTTTGACATAGGAGGCCAAGGGATGTTGTATTATGACTCCTAAATACCAGAAGGAGCTGACTGTCTGTAGTGGGCAAGATGGTGGTAGCCGGACCGACGTCGCCTGGTCCATCATAAACAGAATGGACTTGTCCCAATTAACCCGAAAAGTGGTCAAACCTCCCAATGAGATCCAACAGGGCCGGGAGGGACGACTGGGGTCCGACAAGTATATTAACATGTCATCAGCGTAGAGAGATACCTTCTCCTCTAGACCCCAAATTGTCAGTCCCGCGACTACCCCGCAAGACCTCACCAATGCCGCCAGAGGCTCTATCGCCAGCGCAAAGAGCAGCGGCGACAGAGGGCACCCCTGTCTGGTGCCTCTATTTATCGGAAAGGGATCAGATATGGCTGTGTTCACTCTTAGGCCGCGTACACACGGTCGGTCCAAACCGATGAGAATGGACCGAAGTTCAGTTTCATCGGTCCAAACCGACCGTGTGTACGGCCATCTGTCTTTTGTCTTTCGGACCAAAATTTTAAAACTTGCTTTAAAATCGAACCGATGGACCGCTGATCGATCGGTCCAAACCGATGGTTGGTACACAAAAGCATTGGTTCAAAACCCGTGCATGCTCAGAATCAAGTCGACGAATGCTTGGAAGCATTGAACTTTGTTTTTTTCAGCACGTCGTTGTGTTTTACGTCACCGCGTTCTGACCCGATCGGATTTTGAACTGATGGTATGCACACACATCAGACCATCAGGCCACTTCAGCGGTGAACCGACGAAAACGGTCTGTCGGACCATTCTCATCAGATGGACCAGTCGTGTATAGGCGGCGTTAGTCTAGCAGTGGGCTTCGAGTACAGTAGTTGCACCCACCTGATAAAGGTATTGCCGAATCCAAACTTCGCCAGGACCTCCAGCAGGTAAGGCCATTCAACCGAGTCAAATGCCTTATGAACATCTAAGGACAGAACGGCCCTAGAGCCCATCTCTTCATGGGTGGCCTGCAGATTGGTAAATAATATACGTAGGTTGATGGAGGTCGATCGCCCGGGATAAACCCGGTTTGGTCTGCACCAATAATGGTAGTAATGACCGTGTTCAGTCGCCGGGCAAGTACCTTTGCTAGAATTTTTACGTCCGAATTAATGAGTGAGATCGGCCTGTAGGATTCACAAAGGAGGTGATCCTTGTGTGGCTTAGGAATGAGGACAATCAGCGCCTCTGACATAGAAGGCGGCAGCTGCCCCGTCTTGATAGCAAAATTATACACCCTACTCAGATGAGGCACAAGCAGATCCCTGTACTGCATATACCACTCGATGGGGAAACCATCCAATACCGGTGTTTTGTTTCTGGCAAAGAATGGGATAGCCTCCCCAATTTCCTCAGCCGTCAGAGGAGCGTCAAGGAGTGTCACCTGTTGGGTCCGAAGCCTAGGCAGTGAGATTTCAGAAAGATAGTCATCCAATTCCACAATCGTGTAATGTGCTCTAGTGGCATAGAGGGAGGAATAAAATGTGACAAAGGCATTCATGATCTCCTTATTCTGTTCCACTACAATTCCCCCGTAATCCTTAATCCTAGGTATGTTACAAGGCTGGTAGTCCGGTCTGGAGAGATATACGCCAGGAGGCGACTGTTTTTATCCCCAAACTCAAAGATCCGCTGATTCTGATACAGCAGCTTCTTCTGAGTACGCTCCAAAAGCACCAGGTCCAGTTCCATGGCCCCATGCTTCCAGGCGGCGTGTGTCTCAGGAGAGGGGGTCGCAGAATAAGCAGCCTTTGCCTCTCTGAGAGACCTCTCTGCATCTGTCAGTCTCGACAGCGAGGCCTTGCGTGTCTGACCAATGGCCGCAGCAAAAGAGCCACGCGTGGTGGCCTTAAATGCGTCCCACACCATTGGAACTGAGGCGCTCTGCCCGTTAGTCATTCAGTAAGAGCCCATCTCTGTCATACACTGGTTCACCACAACCTCATCCGCCAACCATAACAGGCTCAGCCGCCACACTCGATAGGAGAAGGGAGAAGTGCCCAGGGCGAGGTTCACCAACAAAGGGGAATGATCAGACACCGCCCTAGGGAGGTACTTCAGTCACCGAATTCAACAGATCTGATGAGACCAAACATAAATCAATACGGGATAGAGTACCGTGAGACTCAGAATGACAAGAATACTCCCTCCCATCCGCATGCTTCCACCTCCAGGCCTCCACCAGTTTAAATTGAGTTAAAAAGGATCCCAAGGGGGTGGGAGGTAGTGTAGAGCAACACAATCTATCTATGGAATTATCCAATACTGTATTATAGTCACCCGCTATTGCCAATATGGAGTTCATTACCCACTCAAAGAATACTTTAGTGAATGGGGGCGGAGCATATAAGCTAGTTACCGTATATGGTTTACCCATGAATTCTATCACGACAATCACAAAGAAACCCTTAGGATCAAGCCTAACATGTTTAATACTAACTGGTGCAGACTTGGCGATAAGGATGGAAGTGCCCCTGGCATAAGTGGAGTATGTGGAGTGGAGAGCATAAGCGATTTTCGCCCGCTTAAGGGCCATTACTCTAGAGCCCTGGAGGTGGGTTTCCTGGAGTAGGATCACATGCGGATTATGACGTGCCAAATATTCAAACATTAACGATCTTTTCACTTTTGAATTAAGCCCCCGTACATTCCATGACCCAAAATGTAATTTAGACATGAAAAAGCATGTCGTGTATGGCCGGAGGAACCCATTCCTCGCCGCACGCCGGGAGTGGCCAGAAACTGGCGCCCGACGCACCTCGAGGGATGCGTACACTAAGGAGCAAGTCAGAAACATATAATAATGCTCCGGCAATGCATAATATCAGGTGCATAGTAGCAAGGCAAACTATTTAGTCCCATAGATAGACATGCAACAACAAGTACCAGCATTTCAAAAAAAGAAAAAAAAATACAAAAACAGTCCCGAACAAAAGTCCCTGAACAGCCCAACCCACCCTAACCCTCCCTGCTCCCAAACCCAAACATATGAGAGCTTTGTTCCCGAAACCAAAATTGCAAGCCGGGTGGCCATCACTCAGACCCCCCAACAACAATCCCTGAGAAGTGGTAGAGGTCCTTAGACGCTGGCCGCCGTCCGCGACCGCACAGAACAAACATATCAGGTGATCCCAAATCAGGACTAAGGATTCAAAAAACAGCAGGTAAGGCGTTCAAAAAAATGGGTAGAAAAGGCAAAGAAAATAATAATAAAAGCATCAGCAGGAACAGGATGACCCCAGCCCTCCAGGCTGGACAAATGGTGTTCAAACAATGGCACAAGAGAGTACCCCACCACCCCAAAATATTTGAGAAAAGGTTTGTCAAGGAAAGTTTACTCAGCATGTTCACCTTCAGTGAGGGGACGGCCTTCGGTCCTGGTTCCTGCGTTCCGGTCGTCCCAGGGTGTCCACCCAGTGGGATGCCTCCTTAGGATCAGTAAAGAAGTAGGCCTTGCCCTGGTAAATGATTCTTAGACGAGCAGGATACAGCATGCCGAAGGGAAGCTGAAGCTCACGGAGCCTGCGTTTAATGGCGATGAAAGTGGCCCATTGCTTTTGTGTGGCTACTGAGAAATCAGGAAAGATGGTTATTCCGCTTCCATTAAAGGACACTCTTCCCTTCTCCCTGGCAGCTCTGAGAATAGCCTGCCTGTCCCTGAAATGAAGCAGCTTGATAATCATGGCTCGTGGTGGGGCCCCAGGGGGTAGGGTGCGCATGGGAACTCTGTGTGCCCGTTCAATGGCGAATAGTGGCGATAAGGTGGGTGCGCCAAACGTAGAGATCAGCCATCTTTCCATAAACATTTCTGGGGTCCTATCTTCAGACCCCTCTGGGAACCCCACGAATGCGAAGGTTATTCCTCCGTAAACGGTCTTCCATTTCAGTGAGCCTATCTGTAGTGTATTCCTGGGCCTGGTGCAGCTCCCTGACAGAGCCCTGCAATGGACGGGTCTCATCGTCTAGTGTACTGATGTGTTGCTCAGCATTAGACACTCTATGGGGGTCTTCTGGGCTCAGGATAGGAGGGGAACAGTGTGACTCACCCTTCCTTGATGGTTTTTGCCTCTGTGTAGCCATGGAAGAGGATGGCTGGCTGCGTGTGCCTGCAGCATGGTGACCGGCGCCATCTTGCCCCGTTTTACATTGCGGCGGTGGCCGGACGAATCCTGAGGCTTCCTCCATCGGTGGGCCGTATTTGACCATCTCACGACGGGCACAAGGCTCCCTGGAAGCTGTGGGGACCGGTGGGATCCTTGGATGGCATTAGGTTCAGCAGGATTGAGGCAGGATGTGTGCAGCATGGACGGAGCTCAGGCAAAGCACGTCCTAACATCCCAGTCGTTGGCCACGCCCCCCGTATAATGTATTCCTAATACCTGTGCTATTTTTACCCCAGTCCATTTTTACATACAGTATCTCACAAAAGTGAGTACACCCCTCACATTTTTATAAATATTTTATTATATCCTTTTATGTGACAACACTGAAGAAATTACACTTTTCTACAATGTAAAGTAGTGAGTGCACAGTTTGCTGTCCAAACACATAACTCAACACACACATCTATTAATGTCTAAACTGCTGGCAAAAAAAGTGAGTACATCCCTAAGTGAAAATGTCCAAATTGGGCCCAAAGTGTCAATAAGTGCCATTATTTTCCAGCACTGCCTTAACACTCTTGGGCATGGAGTTCACCAGAGCTTCACAGGTTGCCACTGGAGTCCTCTTCCACTTCTCCATGATGATATCATGGAGCTGGTGGATGTTAGAGACGCTACACTCTTCCACCTTCCGTTTGAGGATGCCCCACAGATGCTCAATAGGGTTTAAGTCTGGAGACATGCTTGGCCAGTCCATCACCTTTACCCTCAGCTTCTTTAGCAAGGCAGTGATCGTCTTGGAGGTGTGTGTTGGGGTCGTTATCATGCTGCAATACTGCCATGCGGCCCAGTCTCTGAATGCAGGGGATCATGCTCTGCTTCCGTATGTCATAGTACATGTTGGCATTCATAGTTCCCTCAGTGAACTCTAGCTCCCCAGTTCCGTCAGCACTCATGCAGCCCCAGACTATGACACTCCCACCACCATGCTTGACTGTAGGGAAGACACACTTGTCTTTGCAATCCTCACCTGGTTTCCCCCACACAAGCTTGACACCATCTGAACCAAATAAGTTTATCTTGGTCTCATCAGACCACAGGACATGGTTCCAGTAATCCATGTCCTTAGTCTGCTTGTTTTCAGCAAACTGCAGGCTTTCTTGTGCATCATCTTTAGAGGCGGACTCCTTCTGGGATGACAGCCATGCAGACTAATTTGATGCAGTGTGCCGTGTATGGTCTGATCACTGACAGGCTGACCCCCCACCTTTTCAACCTATTTCCCAAATACATCCTCTGAATATGATGCTGAGCACATGCACTTAACTTCTTTGGTCGACCATGGCGAGGCCTGTTCTGAGTAGAACCTGCCCTGTTAAACTGCTGTATGGTCTTGGCCACCATGCTACAGCTCAGTTTCAGGGTCTTGGCAATCTTCTTATAGCCTAGGCCATCTTAATGTAGAGCAACAATTATTTTTTTTTTTCATACAAATAAAGCTTTATTTTGGTGGAATGTTATCACCACTGGGTTTTTTATTTCTTGCGCTATAAATGAAAAAATCCCGAAATGTAAAAAAAAATAAAGAATTTTTGGTTATAAAATCTTGCAAATTTGTAATTTTTCTTCATAAATCTTGGCCAAAATTTATACTGCTAGATATCTTTGGTAAAAATAACCCAAATCAGTGTATATTATTTGGTCTTTTTGAAAGGTATAGAGTCTACAAGCTATGGTGACAATCTCTGAAAATTGATCACACCTGATGTACTGATGGCCTATCTCATTTCTTGAGACACTAACAAGCCAGGTAAGTACAAATACCCCCCAAATTACCCCTTTTTGGAAAGTAGAAATTTCAATGTATGTAGTATGAGGCATGGTGAGTTTTTTGAAGTTGTAATTGTTCCCACAATTCTTTGCAAAATAAAAAAAAAAATGTTTTGATTTTTTCCCCCCACAAAATTGTCATAATAACAAGTTGATTCTCTCACGCAGCATATGCATACCACAAATTACACCCTAAAATACATTCTACTACTACTCCTGAGTATAGTGATACCACATGTGAAACTTTTACACAGCCTGGCCACATACAGAGGCTCAACATGCAGGGAGCACCATCAGGCATTCTAGGGACATAAATTACACATTTAAAATATATATATTTTTTTTTTTGGCTATTCATACTTACCTCGGTGGATACAGCATCAGACCGATGCTGCAGCTGTTGCCCGGCGTCTCTGCTCTGAGAACCAAGCCACGAACACTGCTGATGGCTCGGTTCTCACTCCTTCCCTAGCGGAGAGCTGCTGACTGTCAGAAATAAGGATCTACCTATAAAAAAAGGTACATCTGTTTTTTTTTACATGTTATTAAGAAGGAAACAATACAGTTTTACTGCATGACAACAAGGGTGTTGTGCCATTATTTTATAAAAATATTGAACAACGAATTATAAGTTTGACGCTCATTTACCGCACATTTGCCCAACAGGTCATTTGTCATTATTTGCCATAACTTTTATGCACGTTCGCTGAATTGAGTCTTGTTAGCTGTCATTTACTGGGCAGTTTATTCGTTTTCTGAATGTGGAGGAACAAATAGCTGGTGAATGCTACTAAATACACTGGGGTTTATTTACTAAAACTGATGAGTGCAAAATCTGGTGCAGCTGTGCACAGAAACCAATCAGCTTCCAGGTTTTATTGTCAAAGCCTAAAGGGGTTGTAAAGGTTTGTTTTTTTATTTTCTAAATAGGTTCCTTTAAGCTAGTGCATTGTTGGTTTACTTACCTTTTCCTTTGATTTCCCTTCTAAATGTTTTTTTCTGAATTTCTCACTCCTTGTTTCTCCTCAGTAAGCTTGCCCCCATCATCCGAGCCATTCTGGCTGGGGGTTAGTCAGCCAGAACAGCTTACTGAGGAGGAACAGGAAGTGAGAAATTCAGACAAAGAAAACAAAGAAAAAAAAATGTATGCCTTGTACACACGAGCGGAATTTCCGACGGAAAAAGTCAGATGGATATTCAATCCGTGTGTATGCCCCATCGGACTTTTTCCGTCGGAAATTCTGACGGAATTAGATAGAGAACATCGGAATTTCCGTTAGTCTGGACTAAAAATCATGAATGCTCAGAATCAAGTGAACGCATGCTCGGAAGCATTGAACTTCATTTTTCTCGGCTCATCATAGTGTTGTACGTCACCGCATTCTTGACGGTCAGAATTTGGTGTGACCGTGTGTATGCAAGACAGCTTGAGCGGAATACCGTTGGAACTCCGTCGGAAAAACCGTGAGGCCTCGTACACATGACCGAGGAACTCGTCGGAAAAGACACATTGTTTTCCTCAACGAGTTCCTTGTTAGGCTTGTGGAGAAACTTGACAAGCTTTATTTGCATACACACTGTCATGACCAAATCTCCTTGTTCTCAAACGCGGTGACTTACAACACATACAACGGCAGGGGAAGTTCAATTCCACTGGCACAACCCTTGGGGCTGCTTTTGCTAATCTCATGTTACTGCGTGTTAAGTAAAAGTTTGGTAAGAGACAATTCGCACTTTTGAGACTGTTACAGCGTGACAAATGTGCTATCTCCATTACAAACACTACTTTTACCGAAGGTGCGCTCCCGTCTCATACTTTATTCTGAGTATGCGCGGGTTTCTTAGCATACACACGAACGTGTTTCTCGTCGAAAACCAGCCCAACAAGGTGCACGACGAGGAAATTAAAACACCCGTCGAGGAAAAAGAGAACTTGTTCTCTTTTTTCCTCGTCGAGTTCCTTGACAGTTTTCTCGATGAAAAGCATACACACGACCGTTTTCCTCAGCAAAAAAGCTCTGCCACCAAGTTTCTTGATGGATTCTGTCGAGGAAAACGGTCGTGTGTACGAGGCCTCACAGTTTTTTCCGACTGGAAAAACCGGTTGTGTGTACAGGGCATTAGAAGGGAAATCGAAGGAAAAGTTAAGTGAACCAACAATGCACTAGCTTAAAGAAACCTATTTAAAAAATAAAAAACAAACCTTTACAATCCCTTTAATTTATCAAGCTGAAGTTAGAAGCTAATTGACTACCATGCACAGTTGCACCATATTTTACACTCTCCAGTTTTAGTAAATCAACCCCAGTGTGTCTATATTTGCCTGCTAATAATAAATATGCTTCAATATGCTTAGACAATAAAAATAAATTAACATAAATATTATAAGGGAGATTTGGGGAAATAGAGGGAAAATCAGTTCTAAACTCCAAGGAATACAAAAAAGTGGCCACTTTAAGAAGCAGTAAATTGTCAGGTAAAGCAAGAAAGTTTGAACACGTTAAGACCAGTCTGTTCAAAGGTTGCTCACGTGCCCATAAAATAAACAGTGGAGGAAGACTAGTTAATAAACACCACTGCACCCCCTCTATTACAGCAGTAAATAGTTGAATTGGTAAAATCACCATAGATTTGCTGAGAACAACGCTATAAGCTGTTTAGCCAGCAAACTATTACATCACTAAGCAAACACAAGTGCTCAAGTAAAAGGACCCATGACCCTCTGAAATCATATAAACTGATCTCTATTTCAGACTTTACAACGGTCACAGTCTACTTACTCTTCAGTCACATAGATATTGTTAAAAATGGTTATGCTTCCCTTTGGTGGCAAAACACAGTGGAGTTAATAATCAATGTTCTATTTGTCAAACAAAAAAAAAATATATATATAAGAAGTCACCCTATCATCTCACATGATGTAGAACATTTTTTAAATTTAGAAACATAATTAAAGGGAAATATTTGATTTAAATCAGGGAAAAACTGCTGTTTTGAAGCCCTTCAATGTTTTCCAATTATACTGTACATTTAATCCCATACACAGATATTGCAATATGCACAGTTGCATCTGTCCAGGAGGGCCGTGGTCAGTTTGTCCTCCTGATACTGGCTGTAAGTTATGGACAGACATCAATGGGAGGAGGTACACACGATCACAGCTTCTACTGAGAATGGCACTTTAAAATGCAGACAGGGAAGGAAATATGTTTTCTTCATCACAGACACGAGCGGTTATCCAGGAAATACAATGTTGAATTGTCAGTATAAAATATGCTGGTGTTACTCAGCCTTGAAAATATGCCATGATTTAAAAAAAAATAAGTACATTGATGTTTATATATTTTTTTATAAAAGGGACCTGTGGCTTGGAAAGATCGAATTATGTAGACACAAAAGCATATTGGTTGCCTTCGATGTCAGGATTGTCAACAATTCCATCAGCGTCATAGGCCAAAAAAAGAACTTTTATAAACATATTTAGGAACAGAGTGTTTACATGTGCCTTACCATCACTAGAGCTGAAACTTTAAGAGCATTGTTGTCCTAAAAAAGTATATCCACCCAGCCTCTGCAGCAATAAATTAAGTATAAAATATACTTCCTTTCAGTAAAAATAGAAGATAACACTGCATGGGGCTAGTGCTGGTTTATGTGTTTTTGCTGCATTCTTCAGTCGCCTTTGCCACTTGTGCTGAGGTGAAGATGGGGTCTGGTCTTAAAAAATAATGGCATTCTTATCTCATGATTGTTACTTATGTCTTTCTTTGCAAAATCTCAATAAAAATATTGAAATATAAAAAAAACAATGGCATTCTAACCAGTCGTATGTTACACAATTAATAGTTAGTAAGGTTGAAAAGAGACATAGGGCCAGATTCACAAAAGGGATACGACGGCGTTTCTCCTGATACGCTGTCGTATCCCTGTTTCTATCTATGCGACTGATTCATAGAATCAGTTACGCATAGATATCCCTAAGATCCGACAGGTGTAATAGTTTTACACTATCGGATCTTAGGATGCAGTACCGCGGCCGCCGCTGGGGGGAGTTTGCGTCGTAAACCAGCGTTGGGTATGCAAATTAGGAGTTACGGCGATCCACGAAGCTTTTTCCCGTCGTTACGTCGTCGCGAGTGTTAGATTTCCGTCGCAAAGATAGGGCACCTTTAACATGATGTAAAAGTACTCCACCATGTTAAAGTATGCCTGTCTTTCCCGCGTCGCTTTTGAATTTTTTTAAAATTTTTTATTTTTCCCGGCGTAAATCTTTTTTCACGTCGCGATTCACAAAACGTCGGCGCGTCGTAATTTCGCGCTAAGCACGTCGGGAAATTTTCGACGGGAGCATGCGCAGTACGTCCGGCGAGGGGGCGCGCCTAATTCAAATGGTACTCGCCCCATTCTATTTGGCCCGCCTTGCGCTGGACGCATTTACGATACACCGCCGCAAGTTTCCAGGTAAGTGCTTTGTGGATCGAGCACTAAACCTGAAAACTTACGGCGGTGTAACTTAAATGGCTAACGTTTCCTCGGCGCAATTGTACGTGAATCTGGCCCATAAGTCCATCGAGTCTATGTTCATAATGGCATGGACATGTGCTGGTCACACGTCTATTACCCCCTACAGCCACCACACATTCTTAAAATTAAGCAAGCTCCAGATTGTAGTTGGAGAAAAGGACAACAAGCATGTATAAAGCCTGGGCAGGCCAGGCATTAGTAACTCATATTTGTTTGAACTAAGGAATTCTTCTATATTAACTTTTTTGCTACATAGGCCAAGGGGAAAAACATTGATTTAAAATGCTAAGTTCACCATAAAATAATAATAATAATGCACATATTTTTGCAGGAAAAATGTGCATTTATTATTTTCTTTCATAGGAGCCTGCAAAACATTTCATCCTCCATTAGTGGATCGTATGTGCAATGTCAGGATCATGGAAATCCTTTCTCCATCTTTGACAGCTGCTGCAGGGTAGAAGAACACCCACATTACTATCACGGGGTGTGGGGGGTGCTTAGCAACATGTGTAGGGGGTGGAACATGTAACATGTTGCTAAAGGTGAAGTTAGTTGTTAAGGAGGAACATTCCACTAGTTGTAACCAAGTTTCTGATATTTAGTAAAACTATGCAGATAATCTCATTCCTCGTTTTGTATATGTATGTTTTTATTTTTCTGTACTCTGGCTTCATTGTGTACAACCCTATATAATTACTATCAAACCAGGAGAAAACTGCATAGGCAACACAAGTCTTCTGCCATTTAAAATCCCTATATGGGATCCCTATATCCCTAGATCCCTATATCTCTATATGGTGAATCGATTTGCCTGTAGCCTCGTACACACGCTCAGTTTTCTCGGCAAGAACCGAGTAAACCGAGCGTGTGTACGAGGCTTTCAGGTTTCTCGTCTGGAAATCTGGTCAGAATTTCGACGAGAAAAATAGAGATCCTGCTCTCTATTTTCTCGTCGAGATTCTTGTCAGCCTGTTTCCCAACGAGAAACCCGGGAGTGTGTATACTTACCTGTCGCCGTGGAAACCCGTGCATGCTCAAAATGACTTTGACGCATGCGCGGTAGCTTCCACAGCATAGGTAGGGTGAAGCAAGATGGCGGCGACGGCATCGGATGTAACAAGCACATGCTCGTCGTATGTGATGACGTCACCGCGTTCTTGCCTTTCAAGAGAATCACAGTTCTTTTGAAAGGTCTGTGTGTACACTCGGCCGTAGAAGCTACCGCGCATGCGTCAAAGTCATTTCGAGCATGCGCGGGTTTCCACGGCGACAGGTAAGTATACACACTCTCGGGTTTCTCGTCGGGAAACAGGCCGACAAGAATCTCGACGAGAAAATAGAGAGCAGGATCTCTATTTTTCTCGTCGAGATTCTGGCCAGATTTCCAGACGAGAAACCTAAAATCCTCGTACACACGCTCGGTTTAAGCTCTGCCAGCAGTTTTCTTGCTGGTTCTTGCCGAGAAAACCGAGCGTGTGTATGAGGCTTTAGACATTTGGAGAACATTGAATTACCTTAGAGAACATTGGAAATCCAAGAACAGAACTAAATTTCATGTAACACTAACAACGGTTAATTAATTTAAGACCAGAAACTGAACTCGAACATCAATAGAAGTAGATTGAATTTTCTTGGGCAGTAAAATCCTGACATGGGTTATAGTATTTACCCACTCTATCCAAATTTAAAAATAAAATTTGGTACCTGTAAAAAAAAACTTGAGCATGTACATATACTACGCCAGAGCGGCCCTTAAGTGCAAAATCACGTACCTGTATGTGATCATCTTCTTTGGCTCTGGGGTGCATGCGCCATCGTAGCCCCCATCCCGCTGTGACTTAGAGCAGTGGGAGCCAATCAGCGGGTTTGGCGGCCACCAGCTACCCGGGATCGTAAACAAGGCAGACCACAATTCTGCCAGAGAGGAAAATGGAGATCTTGTGTTTCTGCTAAGCAGAAACACGGATCTCTGTTTTCTTTTAGTCAAAGCATTCTCCCTACAGTTAGAAAGCACACATAGGGAACACATTTAACTCTTTGAATGCCCCTAATGTTAATCCCTTCCCTGCCAGTGTTATTTATACAGTGACAGCGCATTTTTTTTTTTTAGCACTGATCACTGTATTGATGTCCCTGGTCCCCAAAAAGTGTCACTTAGTGTCAGATTTGTCTGCCACATTGCAGCAGTCCCGCTAAAAATCGATGTTCACCGCCATTAGTAGTAAAAAATATTAAAAAAATAAATGTCCATAAATCTAACCCATAGTTTGTAGACGTTATAACTGTTGTGCAAACCAATCAATATGCGCTTATTGGGATTTTTGTTTACCAAAAATAGGTAGCAGAATACATATTAGCCTAAAATGTTGAAGAAATTCGATTTTTTATTTTTTTTTATTGAATATGTTTTATAGCAGAAAGTAAAATATATATATATTTTTTTAATTGTCAGTATTTTCTTGCTTATAGAGCATACAATAAAAAACACAGAGGTGATGAAATACCACCAAAAGAAAGCTCTATCTGTGGAAAAAAATAACATCAATTTTATTTGGGTATATCATCGCACTACTGTCAGTTAAAGCAACACAGTTCCAGAGCTGAAGTGGTTAAAATCCATGGGGCCCCATACAGTCTTCACTAAAATTTATATTAGTGGACACAAACACAACCTAACTTACAACGTCCCTGCTAATTCTAAATGATAAAACTGTATTGAGTTAATAAAAAAGTGTGTGTGAATGAAGTTTTGGGGCTCTGTTACTTGAACAGTGTGAATTGGCATTTTTTTTTATGTGGTTAGAGCTGTGTGTAGGTAGCCTAAGGTATGCTCTTGGGATGCAGCAGCGGTATGAACACAACCTCAGATCCTAATTTGACAGGCAGGTGCAATTATTTTTTACACTTATTTAAAAAAAAAAATATTATTATTTTATTATTATTTACAACTTATTCATTATTTTCATTACAATTTTTAGCGGCCGGTGGCATGGAGAGGAGAGGAAGTTAGCAGCGCTGCTGGGGGGTCATACGGGGGCCCTGGCAGCAGGGGGAAGAAGATCATCTACAAGAGGGGGCGATTGGTGCAGCATAGGAGGGACATTTACCAGAACAGACCACCTGTATTTCCCCCCTGCAACAGCTGAAAGTTGGTGGAAGGGAAATGAGAGGAAGCTGAAAGTTTGGCAGTGCTGCCAGGGTAGGGGATGGCCATGGGGAATTGGATCATGGACAGGAGGGGGTGATTGGTGCGATGGGGTGGTGGGCAAATACAGGATTTGATCCCCTGATCCATGTCCACAATCTAATTCCTCCTGCTGCCTGGGCTTCCCTGCTGAACTGATGGGGCTTGAGCCCTGTATAAGAGAACCAGTGGTATCCCCTTATTAGCCATCATGCCTGCAGCAGCTCAATGTCGGTGGTAGGGAGAGGAGAGGAAGCTGACAGTGTGGCAGCGTTACTGGGGAGGCCTTGGGCAGCAGGGGCAGGGGGAATCAGATCATGAACAGTAGGGAGTGCTCAGTGCGTTGAGGTGGTGGAAAATTCCTGGAATTTATCCCTGATGGTTGTCAAAGATCCACTTCCTCCTGCTGCCTAGGTCCCCCTGCTGAACTAATAGGGCACAGGCCCTATACAGAAGGGCCTGTTGTACCCCCTTATCAGCGACCCTGCTTTGGATATACTTTAACAATTTGGTATACCTAATCAAGATGTTTCTCTGATTAGAGAATTCAAAACAATAAAAGAGGGTTTTTGATTGGCTGCTTTGAATTGTTGTACTATGACATATGGGTATCAAAATGAGATGCATTCCTAATGGTACCTAAATATTGTATTGGTATGGATGGCACACAAAAGGGTTTGGTGAATTTCTGTTAAGAAATGTACACAGTGCAGTTAAATGCATACAATCTACATACATTTCAAAGCATTTGAAGATTGTGTATAAATTATGTTAATTTCTAATACCTGTAACAACACAACGGTTATAAGAAAGGAATTTTCTTTTCTTTTTACTCGATTAACACTTGTTCTTGAGTGATAGTACAACAACATGCCATAAAGCAGTAAATGTGCATGCGGTTTTACTAAAGTGAAGATTAACTCCAGACACAAGGAAAGATTGTGACTGACAGGAAGGATGAGGATTGCAGGAAACACTTCATAGACATATTGTGTGAGATCAAAGAATCTAAAAATAAAATAACGTCACATAAAACATAGCTATATTTATTTTTCTAGTCCAACAGTCCTTAAGAGCTTTACCAGCCTGAATATACAATGGCTCTAAAAAGTACTACCAAAACAAATTTGCTGGGAAGTAATATGGTCCCACCCACCAAGTGGACCAGCGTGATCTAAGAGGTTGAAAGTTTTGAGTTATGCATTGTATGGATTGCCATAAAAATTACAACCGTGACAAATATTAAAGTGTATGTAAAGTAATTTTTTTTTTTTTGGGGTAGAGTGGTGACCATTGTCATCGAGAAACAAAGTGAGGGAATTATCTACAGAGTAAGACATTAGAAGAATTTGTCCAGATGGGACAAATTTGCAATTATCTAAGATGGGAATTACCCTCACATCGGGGAGATTTCTCCTTGTTTGATGTTGCGGTTCCAGGACAGGAAGTGAAGGGAAGCATGCTTATCTATAGAAATGTAATATCTACAGTATATGGTATAAAGATTTCAAGAAATATTTACTATTGTATATACTATTTTGATATCAGTTTCTCGGCTTTCACACTGCATCGCGGTGCCGTTAGCGCTAAAGCGCCTCTCATTTTGCGCGCTTTAGCAGTGTTTTACCATCGCTTTTCGGCCAATTGCGGGGCTTTTTTTCCTTAAAAAATTTAAACAGTCCCATTTTGCAGTGCTTTCAAATCGCTTTTAAGGCGCATCGGAAGTGCTGCACATTCAGTGCAAGGGGCAGAGGCGTTGAAGGAAGCGCTAAGTGCAGCGCTCCCAAACCGCCCCAAAGATGCTGCTTTCAGGACTTTTCCTATCGTTCCGCAAGTGCATCGCCCCAGTGTGAAATGGGAGGCAGTTTTCAGGCACTTTTTGGAGGCTATTTCAAGCATTAAACCACCTGAAAACTGCCTCAGTGTGAAAGGGGTCTAAACTGTATCTCACACTGAGGCCTTGTACACACGATCAGTCCAAACTGATGAAAACGGACTGAGGTTCAGTTTCATCAGTCCAAACCTACCGTGTGTATGGCCCATCAGACTTTTGTCCTTCAGTCCAAAGTTTTAGAACTTGCTTTAAAATCGAACTGATGGACTGATGACTGATCGGTCAAAACCGATGGTTAGTACGCAAAAGCATCGGTTCAAACCCCACGCATGCTCAGAATCAAGTCGACGCATGCTTGGAAGCATTGAACTTCGTTTTTTTCAGCACGTCGTTGTGTTTTACGTCACAGCGTTGGACTCCATCGGATTTTCAGACTTCAGCCTTCAGTCCATTTTCATCGGATGGACTGATCGTGTGTACAGGGCCTCAGATGTGTAGTAGAGTTGCTGCTTACGAAAGGTTAGTAGTAAAGAGAAACGTGCACAGCAACTCAGACAACTCAGCTAAGGGTAAAGCTTTAATTTATTAGACCAGCTAAATTGTTTAGTATTCTAATGTTTTCTAATGTTTATGTGCACCTGTGGGAATCGAAAAATTCGAGATTTGTGACTGAATTGTGTTAATATTGCCTCGTGCACACAATGAGACTATTGGACAAATGATCTGTTTTTTTTTTTGGTTTTTTTGCATGCTAGTCTCAAAAAAGAAAGAGGTTACTAAAGTTATAAAAATTCTCATACGACAGGATAAAAATTCATAAGTGATGTCATGTATTGGATTTGTATAATATTTTTGGACGAAGACTGTACTAATTAAAGCGGTTGTAAACCGCATATATAATTTTTTTTTTTTTTTTACCTGCAAGGCAAAATGCATAATCAGCTAGTATGCACCGCATAATAGCTGATTATGAAATACTTACCTAAAAACGAGGTGAACAACACTTACCTGGTTCACGCCGAGCGAGATGTCATCTTGCTCCGGCGTGTCTTCCGGGTATCGCCGCTCCAGCGCTGTGATTGGCTGGAGCGGCGCCGCTCCAGCGCTGTGATTGGCTGGAGCGGCGATGACGTCACTCCCGCGCATGCGCGCGGGAGATTTAAAAATCGGCAAGGTCCGGCGGCTGCCGGATCTTCCGCCGTGGATCCCCCCTGCGCATGCGCCGCCCGCATTGCGAGGGGAATATCTCCTAAACCGTACAGGTTTAGGAGATATTCTTTTTACCTACAGGTAAGCCTTGTTATAGGCTTACCTGTAGGTAAAAGTGCAAATTTAAGGTTTACAACCGCTTTAAATGATCTGGTATGATTGCCAGATTTTTGTGTTTGTCTCTTCGAATAATATTGGATGAACTGTCCTGATCGGCTCTTAAAAGGCTATGTACTAACCATCAGATTATCGTACGATCGATTTAAAAGCTATATTTTTCATCCGATTTTTTAAACGAGTGTACGGGCCTTAAGAGTTATCCATGTCATATGCTCCTTATGCTGATTTAAAGAGGCCAAATCAGGCTGAGAGTTAGACTTGTCTGGGTGTGGTGAATGCTTTGCTATTTACTGCTTTTTTTTCCTTTTTTAACAACATCCTAAATACATAAAAACACTTGTAAGAGTTGATGTTTTTCTGTCATTTTGTATTGCTCAGGCTTAATGTGTGTTTTTGCTTAATAATTCTTTACACGCACACTGTCACTTTAAACATACAGGAGAAACATTTAAGGGTTGCTTTGAAGTGATCATCGGATTTTTCTATATAATAGTTTTCACTCATATTTCATAATTTTTGGGACCTCATAAAACATCATTATAGTGTTCCATTTAAATATTTTATTTTCCTTTTTAAAGTGGAAGCTCATTCTAAAGGATTCCACACCCCTTAATTACAATAAAAAAAGGCAACACTATTGTCACTTATTGAAATTATCTTTATCTTTGCTATGTTTTATTTCTATAAAGGGAGAGTTTTTCGATTGAAGCCGATTTCATTAGATTGGGTAAAGGTTTGATTTAAAGTGGAACTAAACCCTCCTATACTTTTCCGCCAAGGAAGTTACCATCTTGGCCTCTGTTTGATCTGTAACTCCCATGGTGCTGCACACGTGATCAGTTATGACACCAGCCTTTGATGGTTTGATAGTTTGATTGAGAGCCCAAGCAAATATGGCTGTTAGCATTCCCAGCATGCTTTGAATGTAATTGTTTTGTGACACTGTTAAATCGATGGGTTTAGTTCTGCTTTAATTGCTGTCTGCGTACCTGTAGAGCAGGGATATGCAATTAGCGGACCTCCAGCTGTTGCAGAACTACGAGTCCCATGAGGCATAGCAAGACGCTGACAGCCACAAGCATGACACCCAGAGGCAGAGGCATGATGGGACTTGTAGTTTTGCAACAGCTGGAGGTCCGCTAATTGCATATCCCTGCTGTAGAGAGATTTCCCCTTGTTTTTGCTCGGTTTGACATGTATCAAACAGAACAGGAAATTAGGGGCAATTTCCTCAACAGGACACAAGCAGTAGAAGTTAGAGGATGTATTGGAATCTTTTCATGCTTTAATGTGTTTCAGGGAGGAGATTTCACTCACTTCCTGTCTAGAAAACATGTGTCAGACAGCACAGGAAGTGAATAAAAACCTCCTCAGTAAAAATTAGACAGAGGTTCTACACCTTTGTGCCTAATTTTTGGCACCCCCATGGTACTTCTGCAATAACTTCTCTGCCAGAAATGATGCACCATACTATGCACTGCCGCAACAAATGCAGGCAGGTAAAGGAAAAAAAGTATGTTGTCTTTGTTTATTTCTGTCACATTATTTCGAATTTCTCGCTTTGTGTATATTTTTCTTTGAACTTTCATAAAGGCAACATCAAATAGGGACATGGTGTTTGACTTACTAAAACTGAAGAGTGCAAAATCTGGTACAGCTGTGCATCGCAGCTAATCAGCTTCTAATGTCAACTTGTTAAATTAAGCTTTGACGGGAAAAAAAAAGAAAAAGGAGCTGATTGATTTCTGCACCAGATTTGGCACACCCCAGTGTTTTTAAGATGTCATTGATTTGTCAGGCTTATTATAATTTTGGGTAATTATATTAGCCAATCATATGCAACAGTAATGAGCAGTAATTCATTGAAATGGGGTGTAAATGCACCACAACAGACCTGCACCATTTGTGGTAATGTAGCACATTACTCGGTAAGGTGTTACCATGCATTGCAGTGCTCTGCATTGCATGTACTTCCCCTTAGTGCATTGGGCTGCCATTAAAAATAATTTGTACCAAACGTATTGCCATAATGGGCCCTTATATACCTTTACAAACAAAAAATGAAACTATTTAGGTTCAGGTACATGGCATAATAAACACACATGATCTAAGCATTGCTTAACAATCAGGCCATAGGAATGCAATAAAAACCTTTTCCAGGTGCTGAAAGGACTCACATTCACATTCCCAAAATGTCCTGCATTTTGGAAAATGTTTGTCATCAAACAACAATTTACCCTTTTTCTTAACAGAAAAGAAAAAGAATGTATTGCCGCCATGTGCTCTGTATTCCATAAACATGTAAATAAGGGAGAGATGTCATTCAGCTCCTAGCAGGTTTAGCAGTCTTGTCAAGGTGGGCAGGTGTTTCACAACTATCTTTTTGTGTTTAGCTATGTCCACCCTAAATGTCACATAAGCATCTCAGGCACTGGGGTTGATTTACTAAAACAAAGTAACATGTTCACTTTGAATTTTCCCCAGCGCTTCGTGATTGAGGTGAAGCTCTGCAGACTTCCACTTACCAATCACGCGCAAGCAAAAATGCTGTTTTTTGTATTTTGCATACACATCATTGGGTTTTCTTTGCAAAGTGAAGTTTCATTACATTCACTAAGCTCTGGGGAATGGTTTTCTTGGCAGAGTGCAACGTCGCTTGCAAAGTGAATAGTGCATTTGCTTTAGAAAATCATCCCCACTGTGTAATTCCACAGTGTTTTCATGAAAATTCTAGTTTCTAAAAACTGCAACTTTTTTTTCTTCATAGAAAATGGAACTGTATAGGTAGGATGGGACTTTAAACATATCTCTGGTGATCCATATACTAACAACATAAATTTGTATAAAATATCATATTTTTTATTAAACACTGGTTAAAAACATTCTGGAAATAGACATAGTTACAAACATCTCAGAAAATAATTTTCTGTGGTACAGTAAGTTTCTGTATTAATAGTGTATGTCCTTGAGACCAGGGTCTACGCATTTCATGGTCACGCTGCTTCTTCAGGACCAACAAGGAACAATACACTCAGGAAGATTAATCACAATTAAAAATGTACACCCAAATATGGCTGAAATCAAGATCAAATACACAAAAATAGAGGTAATTGCTGTCGATTTGACACGCTTTCCAGCCCATGGGAGAAAGCAGGATAGCTGGTACATCACAAAGTGTTTATATTTTATAGTTTTAGTAAAATCACATAGAAAAATGTATCTTTTAACCGTTAATGCTATTATTTCTAAAGATGTAATTTACACTTAGGCACACGAGAGGATATCCGTTGGAAACGGTCCGCCGGACCGTTTCCAGCGGACATTTCTGCTCCCGATTTTGATCTGATGGGCTGTACACACCATCAGATCAAAATCCCCGCGGAAAACATACGCGGTGACGTGGCCGCACCGTGGCCGGGACGATGACGCAGCGATGTGCGCGACCCTGGAAGGTAAATACGTCCACGCATGCGTCGAATCACTTCGACGCATGCGAGGGATGGGGATCGCTTGGACTTATCCGGTGAGTCTGTACAGACGACCGGATCAGTCCGACGGACAGGTTTCCAGCGGATAGATTTCTTAGCCTGCTAAGAAATTTTTATCCGCTTGAAAACCGTCGGCTGGAGAAATGTCCGCCGAAAAATGTCCGCTAGGCCGTACACACGACCGGATTTGTCTGCTGGAACTGTTTCGCGGATAAATCCCAACGGACAGATCCGGTTGTGTGTACGAGGCCTAAGTGAAGTTCATCCAAACTTGGGAACTACCAAAAATGAGTTCACACTGAGATGACAGAGAAAGGTGAGAAATGGAAAAAGAGCCTGATGTCATAATATTTCCATGGACTATATCCCAGAATGGCTTCAGTATATCTGTCCGGTGAGAAACCTCCTGCCGTGGTCCAAATGATGAACACAGATGACAAAATTTATATCACATGATAATAATTGGCTACCCTAATGCATTCTGATGTCACTGTGTATATAAATGTTTGCCAGTAAAGATGAAAACCCTTTAAAGGCTCAAACACACGATAGGTTAAAACGATGAAAATTGTCTGATGAATTGTTTTCATCAGTCCAAACCGATCGAGTGTGGGCCCCATAGGTTATTTAACCTTAGGTTAAAAAATAGAGAACTTGCTTTAAAATTTAACCTATGGATTGGTAACCGATAGGTCAAAACCGATCGTTAGTATGCAAAAGCACCGGTTTGAAACCTGCACATGCTCAGAATTAAGTCGACGCATGCTTGGAAGCATTGAACTTTGTTTTTTTCAGCACGTCGTTGTGTTTTACGTCCTGACACGATCGTTTTTTTAACTGATAGTGTGTACGCACAACGGACCATCAGTCAGCTTCATTGGTTAACCTAGGACAACTGTCCTTCAGACCGTTTTCATCAGATGAACTGATCGTGTGTACGAGGCTTTAGGCTCCTATCATACTAATGGTAGTGTTTAAGGAGTTTTTCAGGAGGCAATACAGCAATTAAGAGAACATGCTGCAACCGTGACCTAAGTGTTTGGCTCACAGCCCCATTTACCTACATGGAAGAGTTTGACAGGCAGTGCCACCTGTCAGACTCTGCATGTAGATTAAAATCGCAGCGATGCAATAAAAGGCAACGTATAGGCACCCAAGCACCACCATGTGTGCTTGTCGATGGGCAGTAGGTGCCTGTTTTTACAGCACCCTGTCTGCAAGCATCAAAGGAGCCTAAAGGAGTGATGCACTTGAAATAATCACCAATGTTATTAGTTTAAATTACAAATTTTTCCTTAGGGAAATTCAATGCCACGAGTAGGGGTGTCAGAATATAAAAGTTGGCCATTTGCTGGTGTTTAAATGACTATATCAAATAGGCTTTGTTAAACTAATACTGGACTGATGAAACAAAAAATGTAGTTATTAAATTTATTTTGATTTGTGACATGATTAAAGCAATAATTTCAAAGTACTAGAACTGGTACTATTTGAAATCAAATGAGCTTACTTCAGTTTTTATGATAACCTGCATTATTGTCATGCTCTTGCATTTCAGTCATTTTTTTTTTTTAGCTACATATGGAGACCACCAAACACAGACATAATCTCCTTGTGCAATGGAGCTTCCCTGGGGACTTTTATTTCAATAGGTTTTACAAGCAGTTCATAACCTTTCCACCCCAGATGGCTTGTGTGTTATTTTTGATCCCCATTCGCCTACTGATTTTACAGGGAGGATATACAGCAGTCTTATATACGGTAACTTGTCTCATAAAGCTTAAAGATATCGAATTCGCTAATTGTTTATTTTTATAACACAATTGTTAGCACATTAAAAATAACAACATTTCTAATATCTTGATTGTGCCAGGATAGCAGAAATATGATAATAATCTATTATTTGGGAGGGTTACGGCTGTGAAGGAACCTTGGGCCAGATTCACCAAAGAGATACGACAGCGTATCTCCTGATACACCGTCGTATCTCTGTGTTAGGGCTGTCCTAACTATGCGACTGATTCATAGAATCAGTTACGCATAGCTAGCCCTAAGATCCGACAGGTGTAATTGAATTACACTGTCGGATCTTAAGGATGCAATTCTAGGCCGGTCGCTAGGTGGCGAGGCCATTGCAGCCGGCGTAGAATATGCAAATGAATACTTACGGCGATCCCCGAACGTCCGACCGGCCCGTCGATCTAACTGTGAGTCGTTTCCGTCGTGTTGCGCCGCGTAAAATTAGGGCTTAGCCCTAGTTGTCCTAAGCCATGTTAAGTATGGCCGTCGTTCCCGCGACGAAATTTAAAAAACAACGTCGTTTGCGTAAGACGTCCGTGAATAGCGCTGGACGCCATTTACATTAACATCTAAGCAAATGGTGCGACGTCATTAGCGCAATGCACGTCGGGTAATTTACCTGATGGAGCATGCGCAGTACGCTCGGCGCGGGAACGCGCCTAATTTAAATGGTGCCCGCCCCATTTGAATTGGGCGGGCTTGCGCCGAGCACATTTACGATACACCGCCGCAAGTTTACAGGTAAGTGTTCTGAGAATCAGGCACTTACGCTGTAAACCTGCGGCGGTGTAACGTAAATCACATACGTTACGCTGCCCAGGAGCAACGTAATTATATGTGAATCTGGCCCATAGTACATAGTTGCTCAAAACAGTGCTAAATTTAATATACAAGGATGTACACGACCAATAACACAGACATGTGTTTTCACTCATCTAGCTAGCCAAGGATAACTAAGTTATTTCAGCTGAATGCACATGGGAACGCAACATAACCTAACAATAATGACTGTGTTTTCACATAGGCAAATGGTCATTACACTAGAGCTCCAACAAGGTGGTGGAGCTATGTGCATTGAAAATGTTGTAGCCAAGCCTGATTCCAAGGACTGATATCAGCTTGGGAGTTTTTGCTGTGATTTTTATAGCTTGCACTGACACCTGACTTGACAGTATGGCCTCGTACACACGGCCGAGGAACTCGACGTGCCAAACACATCGAGTTCCTCGGCCAGTTCAGCCCTGAAGCCGCCGAGGAGCTCGGCGGGACGAGAGCTCCCATAGAACAACGAGGAAATAGAGAACATGTTCTCTATTTCCTCGCCGAGGTCCTCGTCGGCTTCCTCGGCCGAAAGTGTACACACGGCCGGGTTTCTCGGCAGAATTCAGCCAGAAACTCGGTCGGAAGCTGAATTCTGCCGAGGAAACTGGTCGTGTGTACGAGGCCTATTACTATAGAGAAGTCTTTCATGGCTATCAATGCTCTACCAGGTATACTGAGACTAGAGTGGTCAGGAGAAACCTTCCCAAGGTATACTATCTTATGTTGGCATAAGGTTCACTTCTTGTTCCAAATAAGAGTATTTTGTTCTTGTAAACAACAGTTGATAGTTGTCTGTGGGGGTTCTCATTTCTCCAGGTCATGGTAAAGCTGGTAGTCGCTACTCACATTCAACTGGACTTACATTGTAATGTTGAAGATGTTTCATACCTTACCAAGCCACTTCTTCCATTCCAGTGCATGTCAGGAAGATACTCCAGCATATATATTCATAAAAGAAGGTATTTTAACGTGTGGATATAAATGCTGGGTTATATTCCAGAAATGCATTGAAAAAGATGAAGTGGCTCAGTAAGTATTGCAACGTCTTCAACATGTTGGAACCACCAGACTTGACAACCTTTGTTTCAAAAATCAAAGTAGCTGTCTGGAAAATTCTTGGCCGAACAGCCAATGACATGCAGTCACTTTTCAGGTATTCCGACAGCTGCACACTGGGGGGAAATTTACTAAAATGGGAGCAATCAGATTCTGGTGCTGCTGTGCATGGTAGCCAATCAGCATCAATTTTCAGCTTGTTCAATTAGGCTTGGACAATAAAACCTGGAAGCTGATTGTTTTTTCTGAAGAACTGAACCAGCTTTTGCACACTCCAGTGTTAGTAAATCCCCCTTCAATATCTGGCACAGGAAATTCCGCAATCCGTCATGTGTAGCGTGGATGTGGGGAATCTTCTGATTTCTCCTATAGGGCAGCAATGGCTTAAAGTAAGAAAGAACTATCAATTGTTATAGCTTGTAGCAGTTAGTCAAATTTAATTGGGCTTGTTCTGTAATGTTAAAGATGTTTCATAGCAGGAATGTCAGGAAAATACATATGACAAGGCACAGCAAATTGATTTCAATGGTACCCATTCCAATCTATACGACTTAAAGCCGCAATGACTTTAAAAGTGTTCAGAAGTGACTTTCTTGCACTTTGAATGTCAGAGAGTGTAAAGTCACATGGAAATCTCATGAAAGTCACACTCTAAAAATATCACTTGAAATCACACAACTTTTGAGTCGCACTAGTGTGAGCAGAGCCTAAGGCCCCGTACACACGGTCGGAAACCGATGAGACTGGCCCGTCGGACCGTTTTCATCGGTTCACCTCTGAAGTGGCCGTACGGCCTGATATGTGTACACACCATCAGTCCAAAATCCGATCGGGTCAGAACGCGGTGACGTCAAACACACGACGTGCTGAATAAAACAAAGCTCAATGCTTCCAAGCATGCGTCGACTTGATTCTGAGCATGCGCGGGTTTTGAACCGATGCTTCTCTGTACTAACCATCGGTTTGGTCCGATGGGGCAGCGGTCCATGGGTTCGGTTTTGAAGCATGTTTAGAAATTTTAGACCGAACGAAACCAGACCGATAGCCTATACACACGGTCAGTTTGGTCCGATGAAAATGAACTTCGGTTCATTCTCATCAGACCAAAGCGACCATGTGTACGGGGCCTAAGTGGCTTAAGCCAGCCATAGACGGTTCAGCAGGGACCGACCGAGATTCGAACCATGTATGGGAAGGTTGAATGCTGATCGATCAACTTGGGTACAACCAGAATGTCGGATTTACATGCAATTATTGTTAGCAGCTATTATAGACGCTAGCAGTAATCACTGGGTTCTCCCGGCAGGGACGGCCCCCTCTCCCCCCTGCAGGGAGAACACAATGGCTCAGCAGAAATTGCTCCATCTATGACTGGCTTTAGTTAAACTATGAAACTTTTTCAGCATTATAGAACAAATCCATGTTTATGAGGGGGTTGGGGAGATGTTTACCATATTTAACCCTGTCTATACTGTGCTGGTGGATCTTCGTTATCTGTTGTAAACTAGGTATGTACCCTGTATGTTCATACAAAGGGTTAAAGAAATGTTAATGGACTTTTCAAACCATTATTTTCCTAAATAGCATCCTTTACCTTAGTGCAGTCCTCCTTCACTTACCTCATCCTTCCATTTTGCTTTTAAATGTCCTTATTTCTTCTGAGAAATCCTCACTTCCTGTTCTTCTGTCTGTAACTCCACACAGTAATGTAAGGCTTTCTCCCTGGTGTAGAGTGTCGTGCTTGCCCCCTCCCTTTCTCAGAAGAAATAAGGACATTTAAAAGCAAAATGGAAGGATGAGGTAAGTGAAGGAGGACTGCACTAAGGTAAAGGAAGCTATTTAGGGAAAAAATTGTACCTTTACAACCCCTTTAAGTGAATGCAAATCGCTATTTACTGCCTTTACCTGTATGAAATAAATCTGTTCTCCTCTCATCTTAATAAATCATCTTTGCCATTTGTCAGAACTCATTTGTATTTGTAACCTGCAGAAAATAGACAGCAGTGTTCTGCCAGTGTAAACAATATATCTGCATTTTGGTGATCCTATTGCTTGCTCTGCTGGAAATTCCTAGCTTTAGAACTCTTTAAGAAAAGCTATGCCAGTCATCTCAATCAGCCATTTTCTGAAACAGGCACCTGTCCAGACAACAGTCACTTAAACAAGCAAAATAACAGCTGAGCAATTTAAGACAGTTGCCTTATACATCTCCCTGGCTCGTGCTCCCTACCCCTATTGTGAAAATAGCCTTTTCAGAAACCAAATACCTTAATGTGCCAGCATAAGGACACTAAGATTAAAAGACTCCCCAGGACTTCTAGTATTATATAAGCAGGAAGTTCAACAAACCTCAAAGTCAGTTTGCAGCTCTAGTAACTTTTAACATCCAACCACATCAGGATGACCCAAATCATTATGTAATAGGCCAAACATAAGTAAAACAACAGCACCATGTTAATTACAACTTGTCATACACGTTTTGTTAAATTAGTATAAAGACATAGGAGTCTTTTACTAAAACCAATTAACGTTTTTTTCCTATCATGAGCCAGGGATTTAAAAAAACAAGTTCTCTCTCAAAAAAAAAAAAAAATGCACTTTAGTAAATTACCTCCTATGCATCTTATTTGTACATTTGTTCAGCCCAGAATATCCAATCAGGCCTCGTACACACGACCGAGTTTCTCGGCAAAAGCCAGCAAGAAACTCACTGTTTTTTTTTTTTTTGCCGAGGAAACCGGTCGTGTGTACACTTTTCGACGAGGAAACTGTTGAGGAACTCGTCGAGCCAAAAAGAAAGCATGTCTTCTTTTTCCTCGACGGCAATGGAGAAATTTGGCTCGCCGAGATCCTCGACAGCCTAACAAGGAACTCAACGAGCAAAACGATGTGTTTCACCCGTCGAGTTCCTCGGCCGTGTGTACGAGGCTTGACAGTTTAAAGTTTACCAAATACGGACTTCCATATTGGAATGTGCCTCTGATATCTAATGGAAATTGATCATTAATAAAATATAAGCTGTTTTGCTACCAATAAAACAATTACCAATCCAATCCCTTTGGCAGGTTACAAATGTAATAATACTCATAATATGCAACTGTGACTATCCAAAATATGTCAGAATAATGAATATCTAAAATGAAATGATAATGAAGTGCATTATGCAAACATCCTGAAATAATATACATTTCATAGTATTCTTTTGGCATTACAGCTTTCCTTTGATACTTACTTTGGTGAAAAGAGACCTCTGAATGCTTGCTCTTGTCTACAAAAAGGCTCAGCAAGGTTCCACGCTTACAACAAACACTTCAGCTGCTTTCTCTCTTCAATACAGACGGAGAATTACTTGCACTGTCAACTCACTGCTTCTTCTGTCATCTTAAATTGTTGACCGCACTATCTTGTGTGTCAAAAATGTGTATCGGGCGGGTCACGTGACGTGCTCTTTATGTATGGTGTTGTGGTGGTCATGGCCACTGATTAAGACTGTATAATGTAAAGCCATGAAATATGTTTAATCTGTGTTTGTAGCTGTCAAAGGGGAGGGCCAGGAATGTCATCTCACTCCGGGGTAATCAGGATACATTACCTGTTTCCACCTGCACTCCTGCCCTCTTGGGCCTATAGGATGCTAATTTGTAATTAAAATACAGTACAGGGGTCACAGTGAACCATTGCCATTGTGAAGAAAGATTATACCCCTGATCACCGCTGAGACCATCTATATGTCAATGGTAGAACTCATTTCTTCAGCAGACTAATAAACCAATGCGATTTTATGATTTTGATTCAGCTCCTTAACACTATTCCAAATGCAGCCAGCTGTGGACAAAACAAATATGTTTTGTTACCTTTTTTTTAGAAAAAAGCTTTTCTTTCTAGCATTAAATATGTCAAGGACCGAGTACAGTCTCAAGGAAAATTACATTTATAAATTATTCTCTTACATTCCATAAAAACGAAAAGCATCTCTATTACGGGAAATCAATGAACAGGGCCTTTCTGGACAACTTTATTTATGGAGCATATCATTTAAAAACAATCTATGGATATACAGCAGTTCATGTATTAGGCCTCGTACACACGATAGGATAGCCAGAGGACAACGGTCTGAAGGACCGTTGTCTTAGGTTAACCTATGAGGCTGACTGATGGTCCGTCATGCGTACACACCATCAGTTAAAAAAACGATCGTGTCAGAACGCGTTGATGTAAAACACAGCGACGTGCTGAAAAAAACGAAGTTCAATGCTTCCAAGCATGCGTCGACTTGATTCTGAGCATGTGCATTTTTTTAACCGATGCTTTTGCATACTAACGATCGGTTTTGACCTATCTGTTACCAGTCCATCGGTTAAATTTTAAAGCAAGTTCTCATTTTTTTAACCTAAGGTTAAATAACCTATGGGGCCTACACACGATCGGTTTGGACTGATGAAAACGGTCCTTCAGACCGTTGTCCTCTGGCTATCCTATCGTGTGTACAAGGCCTTAGATATTAAAGCATATCTATGGCCAAAATGTAAATTCATATGTTTTTGTTGATTGTATTTTAGTTCTTTTTAGCCTACTTCTATTATTTTGAACAATCTTGAAGTTTGTAAACTTACCGTATTTATCGGCGTATATCACGCACCCAATTTAAGAGGAAAGTTTCAGGATTTTTTTTTTTTTTTAAATGAACCACTTAGAAGCAAAATAATGGTATCTGAGCATCAATGCAGCCTGATCTGTGCCCATCTGCAGCCTCAATGCAGCCAGATCTGTGTCCATCTGCAGCTTCAGTGCAGCCTGATCTGTGCTCATCTGCAGCATTGATCTTCAATGCAGTTTGATTAGTGCCAATCTGCAGCCTAAACATTTATCAAAATGATCTGCCTGTTCAGTGCTAATCTGCAGTTTTTACCTTTCAATGTTAGATCATCTCTGTTGTCACCGAGGGAAGAGGGGGAGCGAGAGCGGCACTGAATTACATAGAGCCGCAATCTCCTTCCTGTGTACCTGGCGCTCCGTCACTCACAGCCACGCCTCCTGCCCCTGCTCATATGATAGACAGTACAGTAGTCCAATGCGGGGCCAGGAGGCGTAGCTGTGCTTGACGAAGTGCCAGGTACACAGGAAGGATATCACGGCTCTATGTAATTCAGCGGCGCTCGTTCCTCTCCCCTCAGACAGCAGGGATCGGTGTATAACACGCACCTACGATTTTTCCCTGATTTTAAGGGGAAAAAAGTGCGTGTTATATGCCGATAAATACGGTACTTTATGATGATCCCTACACATTATTATTATTATTATTTCAGGTACTTGTATAGAGCTGTCAATTTACGTAGCGCTTTACATATACATTGTACATTCACATCAGTCCCTACCCTCTAGGAGCTTACAACCTAAGGTCCCTAACACACACTCATACATATACTAGGGCCAATTTAGACAGGATCCGTTTAACCTACCAGCATGTCTTTAGAGAATGGGAGGAAACCGGAATACCCGGAGAAAACCCACATGGGCACAGGGAGAACATGCAAACTCCAGGCAGATAGTGGTGGTCGGGATTTACTTCCTTGAATTTTAGGACATGTAATCACTAGGGGTTATTTATTAAAACTGGAGAGTGCAAAATCTGGTGCAACTCTGCATAGAAACCAATTAGCTTCCAGGTTTTATTGCCCAAGCTTAATTGAACAAGCTAGCAAGTTAAAAGCTGATTGGCTACTACAGACAGCTGCACCAGATTCTGACTGCACCAGTTTTAGTATATCTACCCCAATATATCCTGTGAGTATGCAATGCTGGGTCATACATTTTACAGAACTTGCCTTGTGAACTACAGAAGAGCAGAGAGTAGTTTCAGGAGGAGTAGTCAGTACAGGAATTTCTGCTTGCAGGCAGCAAGGTACCATTGGATATGTAGTCCTTAGAAATTGAAAGTAAACAGCAGAGGATAAACTGCAAAGCATGCAGGGAATCAACGAAGTTGTGGAGAGAGATGGCCAGGCAACATGAAAGGAAATATTTCAAGTTAGATCATATTTGATTGTCAATAATAACTATCGTTTCTATTGCTATTACAATTCTGATGTTATAAAATAAATACGCCTGCTGTGACCATAGGTTTCCAGTTAACCTATTTCTGCCTATTCTTTCAGTATCTGGGTTGATGTATCAATGTAATCCGAAGTTCTTCATGGGTATAGCCATCTTGAACTAATATCTGCAGTGCTCAAGCATTAGAAGCATCACAACTTCTTATTTCAGTATATCAAATATTAAATATGCAGTTCTCTGCAGTAATTCTGAACATTTAAATAAAAGTTGAAGAAACATTGTGAGCTCTGTAATTTATTAATTATTTGCTGTTCTACAGCATTGTGGAAGGCTATCACTCACTCAGAAAGTCGCTACAAAACTCAGCAGCCCTGTACGATTATAACATTTCCCATAAAAGAAAACTTAGGCTATGCTTAACAGTTTAACCACTTCATCCCCAGAAGATTTGGCTGCTCAATGACCTGGCCATTTTTTGCAATATGGCATTGCGTCGTTTTAACTGACAATTGCGCGGTCGTGCGATACTGTACCCAAACAAAATTGATGTCAAAATCTTCCCCACAAATAGAGCTTTCTTTTGGTGGTATTTTATCATCTCTGCGGTTTTAATTTTTTGCGCTATAAACAAAAAAAAAGTGACAATTTTGAAAAAACACAATATTTTGTACTTTTTGCTATAAAAAAATATCCTAAATTTTTTTTAAAAAAAGGAAATTTTTTCCTCAGTTTAAGCCGATATGTATTCTTCAACATATTTTTGGTAATAGAAATGGCAATAAGCGTATATTGATTGGTTTGCGCAAAAGTTATAGTTTCTACAAAATAGGGGAAAGATTTATGGCATTTTTTTCTAATAGTAATGGCGGTGATCGGTGATTTTTATCGGGATTGCGACATTATGACGGACAGATCGGACACTTTTGACACATTTTTGGGACCATTGACATTTACGCAGCGATCAGAGCTATAAAAATGCACTGATTACTGTGTAAATGGCACAGACAGGGAAGGGGTTAACACTAGGGGGCGGTCATGGGGTTAACTGTGTACCCTCATGTGTGTTCTAACTGTAGGGGGATGGGAGTGACTAGAGGAGATGACAGATCGTTGTTCCTAGCTAATAGGAAAACACAATCTCTCTCCCCTCTCCTCACAGAACAGGGATTTGTGTGTTTACATACACAAGTCCCTGTTCTGGCTCTCGTGCCCGCTCATCGTGACCGCCGGCCACGTGCATCGGCACCCTCGTAGTGCAGCGTGTCCCCACTTAAAGGAGCCAATGTACAGCTATGACGGTTCATGGGAACATGTCGATCTGCTGCAGTATAATGACAGCGGCTGGTCGGCAAGGGGTTAATCGCTTATTAATACGAGAGTTAACTGCTTAGTTTGCACTTCATTGCTTTTAGCTCAGGCAGTTGTGAAGAAACAGTTAAATATCTTGCCAACAAGTAATTCAAATATAACTAAACCCAAAAACTAAAATATAAAAAATATAACATATTCGCATTAGTCCCTAGATGTGGTGGCCACATTAGGGTCTTTTCAGGGTAAGAACATTTTCAGCAAGTACAAAAAATACCTGTTGATCTTGCCAGAAATGCAGTGCACTTGTACATTTCTGCAAGCTGCCCTGGAAGCATAAAGCAAGGTTCTCTTTTTTGTGTAAATTACTAATCTCACAAAGGTGGACAGATTTGTAATTCAGCTTGGTTGGCAAACTCGACTACCTTCAAAAACACAGTGAAGGAGTGAGCTGAGCTACACAAGTAGAGGGAATTTGGAGTATTCACAGGATTACCATATAAAAATAAAAGCCTGAAAAAAAAGAAAATGAATGCATCCATCATGTTCAAAAATTGATAAGGAACAATATTTTGGGTTTAGATATGACCTTTTGTAGGTTTGGAGAACATTCATGCTTTGTCTGCATTGAAGCAATTCTCTCACACACTGTTTTTAGGGTTCACATGTGTTCAGTGGAAAGCATCTGAATAGGACATGATGGTTTACACTGCTTGCACCTAGCACACGTGTACACCCAACGAGTACTGCATATTGGGTTCAGGAAATTCAAATTGCAGTAGAAAAAAAGACTGCTTCTTCCACTTGGACTGGGACTGTTGTAGCAAAGGAAAAGAAGAGGTTGTCAGCTTCTAATGTCGTTGTATGTTTTCTGCTGTACCATTGGCATGGTTATATCTTCTTAGTCCTCTCCATAAAATTATCAGAAATTTGTGCTTAAAGTAGAACTATAGGCTTTCTGTTAAAAAAAAAGTAGAACTATAGGCAACATTTTTTTTTCACTTTGGATAGAGTAAGGCCTCGTACACACGACCGAGGAACTCATCGTAAATGAAACATCGTTTTCCTCGACGAGTTCCTTGTTAGGCTTGTCGAGAAACTTGACAAGCTTTCTTTGCGTACACACTGACCAAATCTCGTTGTACTCAAACGCGGTGACATACAACACGTACGACAGCAGGGGAAGTTTGATTCCACTGGCACAACCCTTGGGGCTGCTTTTGCTAATCTCATGTTACTGCGTGTTAAGTAAAAGTTTGGTAGGAGACAATTTTTACTTTTCAGTCTGTTACAGCGTGACAAATGTGCTATCCCCATTACAAACGCTACTTTTACCGAAGGTGCGCTCCCGTCTCATACTTTATTCTGAGCATGCGCGGGTTTCTAAGCATACACACAAACGTGTTTCTCATCGAAAACCAGCCCGACGGGGAACATGACGAGGAAATTGAGACTCCCGACGAGGAAAAAGAGAACTTGTTATCTTTTTTTCTTGTCGAGTTCCTCGACAGTTTTCTCGATGAAAAACATAAACACGACCATTTTCCTTGGCAAAAAAACTCTGACACTATAGCCCCTGTCACTTTATTTTTTACCATCCCTGTCCCATTGCAGAGATTTTCCTTCACATCCTGCCCTATAGCCAAACAGGAAGGGGTGGGTCATATTTAAATTAGAGGGTGCACGAGTTAAGTCAGGCCTAGGGAAGCACAAAACCTAAATACATGGCATACCCCACTTTTAAGTACGCAATGGGGTTTATTTACTAAAGCTGGAAAGCACAAAATCAGGCTCACTTCTGCATAGAAACCAATGTGCTTCTAACACCAGCTTGTTCAATTAAGCTTTGGTAATAAAACCCGGAAGCTCATTGGTTTCTGTGCAGAAGTGATCCTGATTTTGCGCTTTCCAGCTTTAGTAAATAAACCCCTTTGTGTACTTAAAAGTGGGGTATGCCTGTACACTACTGTCTACTATTATACTCAACAACAAATGCAAGCTGCTAAGAAATGTCAATTTATCATTCGTGGAAAGAAATGCCTCTAATTTAAAAAAAGAATACCCCTTCGGTTTTTCCTTTAACTTCTAAAAGAAGTGTGCAATTTTGACTTCCGGTTCATAAAAAAGTGACTGTGCTTTATCTTTTCATCTTAGATAATTAACTCCAGGACCACGGCCTGAAATTGACCTGATTCTCTTCCAGTTACATGAAGCGAAGTTTTTGCTTGAGCCACTTTCCTGGAAGGGGGAAATACACTCATAAACAAAATGCAATTTCTTTCCCCGATACTGCAATTTTCCAGTATATTATAAAGTTTACAGTCATGCAGCTTACAGTGGTTGTACGTCAGAAGATTTGGACATTGAAACTAACTACCAGGCTGACTTTTTTTAGATTTGAGCAAAGAAACTTTTTTTATTCAGCGCTTGATCTGCATAAATGCATTGTAGGGGCAATATAGTAGATCATATGGCTGCAGTTATCATATGATCATATATAAAATGGTAACCTTTCCATTTTGCATTATTCTTTTTCTATCTTCAGTAATCTGCTGAAATAATTTCACTCTGTTCACTAAATTATTTATAAAATACATCTAAAATGGTTGACATGCCATGGGTTTGTCATAAAAACTTGTAGCCTTATGTTGAAATCATAAAGAAAGATATTGAACAATGCAAATTTTACTCAGTAAAGTATTACGTAAATGAAAAAGCAAGGAGACGTTACATAGCGTGCAGTCTTGGATGTAAGTTCCTCTTTTTATGGAACCACATAATGCAAGTGCTTTTAGAAATGTCTAGTGATGTGATAAGCAAAAACTGCCCTATCATGTCTATGCATTTTCTCTTTTAACAGTTTTTTCTACAGATCACTTCCTGTCGAAAACAAAATACACTGTCTGCTGTAGTATATACAGTCATTTTAGGTACAAAGAATGGGATTTTTCTTCTTTTTTTTCTATTGGGATTTTTTTTCTCCTATATTTCTAGAAATATGCATCACATGGCAGGCTTGGAAACTACACACCCATTCCACTGTTTTGTAATCTTTAACTGAAGCACAGTTTGTTGTTGCTTGATGGCAATTTGTGTGGCATCCAAACATAGCTTTTACTAAAACATTAAAATATAATGACATTTGAATTTTCAGAAAAGGCTGGAAATAAAAAGCTTTAAGTGTCAACATATGTATTTGTTATACTGGAGAAAATGGGACATCAAATCAAAGGGGATGACCTTCAGGTTCCCTCTGGTCTTTCATTAAGTGTCCACAGAGGTGAAGCCTGGCCACAGACAGTCAATTGAGACTATGACATGATGAATTACAAGATGAATTAGGGATTGCTGTCACAAATTTATAACTACCAAGGTCTTTGCTGATTAAATTCTCAAGACCTGGAAGTAATTTCAGCAGCATTGCTGTTAATTTAGCCTGGGATCAGCAGCAGGACAAATTAAATAAGGGATAACACTTTTCCCTTAAAATTACCACATCTTTTGTCATTTGAAGGGAAAATAGAGGAAGACATGGGGAAGGAGGACACCTATATGGCGATGGTGTTGTCAGGTTCAGAAAAGATACTTTCTTACAGCAATAAATAATGAGCAGGAATCTTCTATAGTAAATATAAGATAACCTGTCTAAACACAAAAAAAGCATTTGTCCCAAATAATCCAAAACAATCGTACATGTGATTGGTTGGATGTGGATTCACTGAAAGTCAGTTGTTTCCCATAGACATGGGAATAATAGACTGACTCCAGCAGTGCAAATTTTTACCATTACTTGAAATAATAATTCTGTCTCAGATCTCCTTGTGCGTGATAAAGAAAGAGCATCTTCAGAGGTTGGAAACACATGGAGAAACTGGATCTTGAACATGTTTAGTTAATTAGACTTTCCGTAGATGGTCAGGTATCTTCCTGAGAGTGACAGGTGGAAAGATGACAGCATAAGTAGATACCTCTATAATGAGGAATGCTGCGGTTGATAACAAAATACTTGTTTTTACCCATGGGTAGATCAGAAACTGCCCATTTAGGTATTGTAACACTTAACTTTGGTGCTGTCTGGGGAACTAATTATTGCCAACAAGAAGGTCAGAAATTACCATATGTATAGATTTGCTATTGTTCTGACAAATATGAATCTATTTATAGCAACCATTTGTGCTATGTCTAAAATTATATAAAGGGGACAAAAATAGAGGTTGTATGATGGCAATGTATACTAAAAGATCCTCTTAAGTGGCTTTTGCATTTTATCCAACAAATATTATTTTATAAAGATTATATATTAATATATTATATTATATTATATTAATTATTATTATATATTATACAAATATATTAATACAAACATTAATTGTTTTGAATTATTATCCATTCTCAATGAACCTCCTAGAGATGGAATTGATTTGGACACCTTCAGATTTGAGTATAAAACCACGGCAATTAATCTTGGGGGGTAAAAAAACTATTTGGGCAGGTTGGACTTTTTATGTACACACTGGAATTTAAGATTTATCATTGTCCAAATTTTACATAAAGCATCAACTGTCATCTTGTGCCAACAGTTTAAGACGATATCAATCACTAGAAGTAAAAAATAACTTCAGAAATAGAGTTATGAGGAAATACAGTGACTCATGTGCGAACACAACTAATGTTTTCTGTACTTCTCTAATATAGTTCAAATGCTAGACCAGCAAAGCCAGGGATTGTTACTGTATGATTTTTCCTGTGATCTAGACATAGGATCTCTAGACGCTGTTAGTAAAATTAGACAAAAGGCATACTACATTGTCACACTTGCATGATGCAATGCCATATTTTCCCAAGTTTTACCAACAGGAAATAGTATTTACTGAAATTGTTATTGTGAAATCTCTTTCTGTACAGTGAACAAGGTGCCCTTTTCTTTAAAAGCTCACACACGTAGACACAAAAAAATGTGCCTGATTTCTTAATTATTTATTATTTTAAATGATTATCACATGGTGCAGACCTTACTGACCTGAAGCATAAAGAATTAGCTTCCTAAAAATCTTTTATAAAAAACAGGGTTCAAAAGTAGGCAGCCAACCCTGGCTTATTGAGAGGAACAATAGTAACTGGTATAGCTTTTCTCACCTGCTGATTAACTGTGAGGCCTCGTACACACGACCGTTTTCCTCAACAGAATCCATCAAGAAACTTGGTGGCAGAGCTTTTTTGCCGAGGAAAACGGTCGTGTGTATGATTTTCATCGAGAAAACTGTCGAGGAACTCGACGAGAAAAAAAGTGGACAAGTTCTCTTTTTCCTCGATGGGAGTCTCAATTTCCTCGTCGTGTTCCTCGTCGGGCTGGTTTACGACGAGAAACACGATCGTATGTATGCTAAGAAACCCGCGCATGCTCAGAATAAAGTATAAGACGGGAGCGCACCTTCGGTAAAAGTAGCGTTTGTAATGGAGATAGCACATTTTCACGCTGTAACAGTCTGAAAAGTGCATATCGTATCTTACCAAACTTTTACTTAACACGCAGTAACATGAGATTAGCAAAGGCAGCCCCAAGGGTTGTGCCAGTGGAATCGAACTTCCCCTGCCGTTGTATGTGTTGTACATCACCGCGTTTGAGAACGAGGAGATTTGGTCTTGACAGTGTGTACGCAAAGAAAGCTTTTTAAGTTTCTCGACAAGCCTAACAAGGAACTCGTCGAGGAAAACTATGTTTCATTTACGACGAGTTGCTCGGTCGTGTGTACAAGGCCTTACTTTCAAAACAAGCTTAGAGGCTACCTACAAAAAATTCAGTAAATACTCCCTTGTTCTGCAAATGTAGTATTATGTCTATGATTACATTTAGTCAGCCAGTGATACAGTTCACTGCTAAGTAAACAATATCATAATGCATTTCGATTATAACTTGTAACATTCTGGACACCAAACATGGGTGCCAGTTAGCAGCTAAAATTTCTTAAAGCTGCCCATACAGGAGAAGATATGCCAATTCAATGTATTTACACCTCAGCTGTGGATTGCTTTATATCAGGACTGTTTTTCTTAACGTTTCTTGACAAAGAGAGTTCAGACCCATTTCTTAACTTGACACAACATCCTTATTCTCCTAAAATAATCCATACCTATCCACCACCTAATAGCCCTGTAATCTGTTTTTCATTAAATAGTTTGTCATGTGTTTTTCTGCCTGTTCTTAAAGTGTTACTAAACCCAGGACACTATGTTCACTATTTCTGGTCTCCCACAGTACACAGAACATGAAAATGCAATTGTAATAAATATAAACTTCTAAATACCCTTTCTTACCACCATTATATAGAAGTGTTATGACTTCTATGAGTCTCTGGTTAAAGCTTGTAGGAGAAGATTTCATTCTAATCTGACTGTCCTATGAGGCTGCAGGACCTCAGACTCTCTGTCTGGACAGTGTTGATTAGCCCTGTGCCAATCACATGCACCCTCCAAAGAAAAAAATATTTTCTCTAGCAAAACACACCAAACTGAGCCAGTGCAGATTGTCCCCAAGGCTATGTACTATGCAGAGATGGATTGGGGGCTGTGGAAGTAGGGGAGGATCAGAGAAGACAAGATCAAAAACATTTTTACACAATGCACAGGATTAACCCCTTAGGTTTCACACTGAGTATAAAATGCATGCTTTACTGTATATGCAGGTTGATTTTACTGTTGTGGGTTTAGTAACTTGATAATGTCTTCTGTGAGCTCTTGAACCTCCACTTTCCTCACTAAAATCTGTTTGGAACGAGTAGTGCATGTTAGTTGCGATTATGTTCTCTACATTATACATCCTACACATCCCATTGTTCATAGTCCATAGCCCTTGTCCAATTTGGGAGCAAAAAAGAGAGGGTGGCTAAGCTCCCATATACGGTGGGACCATGGAGAATGAACTTAGCCACACTCTAACAGGAAGTCTGGTCACAGCAGCAAAAAAATAAATTTGGAGATTTGGAGGTGTCTGAGAGCAAAAAAAGGTACTTTTCAGATTTAAGAAAATGAGTTTAGTGTGTCACTTTAAGTTACTCATATGCAAGGATTTTACCTCTTCTATTCAGAAACAGTTACTGTCTTTGCTGTGTAATCCCTAAGCACTGAAAGGCCCCAATATGAGCACAGAAAACATTGGGGCACTCAATCTCAATCATAATGTATATACTAAATTGGGGTATTTGTATTTTTAAACATCCTTTAGGCCATAAGATGAAATGTTACAAAATGTAAGATAATTAAATGGGATTAATATTCTGATGTCTTCCAGTGGTCAAAACTATTTATGGAGCGAATTTCCAAAGCAGGTGATTTCTTTGGAGGGATAGTTGTTAAATGCGTTGGTGGTGTCCCAACATCTATTGGATTCCCTAAAATTGGTATCAGTACCCCTTGAACATGAAGCTGACATTGCAGAAAAGCCTCCCTCCTTGTTTAACTAGATGTATACTGCAGGGGGTCACCTCTGGTTTCTGATTAGTAGCGTCAGTTGTTAGTCAGAATCTGGGGAGAAGCCCATAGTAGCCATTGTGGCTATGAAGGAAATGAAGTGCATTTTTCCACTGAGAACACTTCACTATTCATATTAAAGGATCTGACGTCTGCCCCTCATAAATTATAGCACACACTGGCAGAGCTTGAAGATTTGAGGAAATAAGAAGTGGAGAATATATCTAAACTAGAGGGGCCCTGATCTCCTAACTAGTTTCTCCTTAAATGTAAGTCTGGCAGATATGCAGTATATAGTGACAGGCAATTCTGAAAAAGGGTCATTGGATATATGTCTGCTAGGGTCTAAGGGAACCAATAGATATCCCAATCATCTACAAATAGTAAGTGCCCAAACACAGACTAATACTAATATAGTGGTGCAGAGAGTGTTTGCTATGCTCATTTCTAATGTCAATCCACATTAGTAGTTCTGAACCTGAAGACACAATCTTGTAATCAAAAATTGTTCACAGAAAATATGTTAGACAGTGGTTGAACCATGTTTGCACAGCTTTCCTGTTGAACAATGCATTTATAAGCCAATATAATTGTATTTACTGAATGGCATGTTCATGTACTAAGCAGACACCCCAGCATCAGCTTAATTTTGGGCCATCAATACTTTAAGATTCTGTCCAGTTGATTTGCCTTTTCTCCTGAGTTTGGTTGGCAGAAGCCTGGTACTCACTAGCAGTTTTTTTTCTTACAACCTAGCGGGCGAAAGAGCTTGAGAGGAACCACTGTACTTACAATCTGATGTTAGTACAGCGATCTCGCTGAGCTATTGTGTTCTGACAGCGGCACCCCCCCACCAGAATACACCCGGTAATGGGGCGCCAATCGTCAGACCTTTTTCGGTCATGCATGCCCCCTGGACAGAAGCATGGTGAATGGCAGGCTTCTGTTGGACCGACTGCCCTACACATAGGCGGAATGACGGACAGTTTCTATTGAACCGCCTGATGATCTGTAGACAATTATTAATGCCTATGAACACCAAAAATAAGAACCATTTTTTGCCCTCATCTAGAACTGTGACCAACCGTACACATTTGCACACTGGTAAAATATAGTTATATTTTGAGAAATTCATGGGAAATATGTACAATGAGTTGTGTCTGTTGGCTTAAACAGGGCCACCCAATTAACTGTAAAAAAGAGAGGCATTTGTTTGACGGTTTATACTCTAAGCTATCTTTGCAACAGCCATCTCTTAAGATTATTTATATAGAAATATTCATCTACGTTCACCCCTTAAGATTATTTTCACAGATAGGTTCTTCTACATCCAATCTTTTGAAGATTATTTATGTAGAAATAAACATTTCCAATTTTCATCTCTTAAAATGATTTATGCAAAAATAAATAATCTTCAGTCCTGTTAAAGTAATTGTTCTAGGCCAAAAGTTATCGTTCTTGGACATTGTTCCAGGCCTATCCACTCCTTGATTATATTTTTATTATAGAATTTCTCAACCCTAATATTTAGTGTAAGAATCCCATGTAATGTTTCACCTTTACATTTCCAATACAGATACTAATCACTATTTATAATAGTCAAAGCAAGCAACAACCATCGACAGCAGGATTTTCAAGCTGCAAGGCTAGGAAGATGATTCCCTCTGTACCTACATATAACATATAGTTTTATCCAGACTAAAGTCAAAGTTAAATATTTATAGCTGTTCAAATGCAGTATACAATAAAACATATATACTGGAGTTTAATTGATAGCAACTGTATATTTAACCCACGAGTGAATGCTAATGAAAAGATAAATGCTAACAAAAACTGACTTTAAAGACAATCAAACTCCTGTCATTTTAGTGGACACCACTAGCTCAGACATTAAGAGCGCAGTTAAATTACAAGTGAGAATAATATATTATGTGTTTAGATCTAGGACCTCACCTTTCGTAAAAGCATGCAGGTGGAGCCACAGTCAACCAGATCCTATCACAGTATGCCACTGCTAGTGTGCTAGAGCTCTTATTCAGTTAGAAAGTAGAGCATCAGCTAAGGGGACATCTTTTAAGTAGGATACTTGGGAAGCTCTTCAATCCTTTTACCAGACACGTAAATACAATCTGCTTTTTCCCTTACTAAAAATACAAGTGCTTGTGAACTAGTTGGCCAAAGCTTGCAGAGGGGAGGAGAGGGGAAATCAGTGCGGCAGGTCACCTTTCAGCCACCTATGACATCAGACCTGCTGCCCTGATTCTTACATTAATACCTCCAAGCTAAAAACAATAGTCCAGCCATTAAGCACATGCAGTCTGAGATAAGAAAGCTCTAAGGAGATAATAATCGGTGTATTTAGCTGGATTTCAACCATTCAGCTCCTTAATCATTCTTTGCTGGTACCCAATCGAATACATTGGAAAAGCCCTGCTTTACTTGACACAGAAAGATATAAGAAAAAAAAGGTGGGGGAAAAAGAAGAATAAAAGAAAAGGAGAAGAGAGAGGTTGATGGGAGGATAAGGAGGGAGAGAGAGAGAGAGAGAGAGAGAGAGAGAGAGAGAGAGAGAGAGAGAGAGAGAGAGAGAGAGAGAGAGAGAGGGGAGAGAGGAAGAGAGACAGTTAGAGAGGATTTCTCAGGCAATCCCTTCACGTGAAATGAAAACATTTCTTAATTGCCATTAGGGAAATAGGTTAAATACCAGCCACATAAGCTGCTAAATACTGGCAAACAGATTAAAGTGGTGAAGACATTCGAAGCAGACACATCTAAAGTAAGCAGTGTTCTGTGTCCTAATTTGTCCTTTGACTGGCATTAACTTAAAGGGGATGTATCACTTCCTAATGCTTTTTAGAGTGTTGTGGTTCCATCTTTTAATAAACAACAACAGAAAAAAACTCACCTCTAATTTGTGATCATCTAATATATGTACTTACATACTTTGAACAGCTCATCTTTTGCACTTCATCCTTGCATTAAGGTCCTAATTAACCAAGGATGTAAGTGACAAAAGCGACATAACTGGACATTGCAGTACTGATATTTGATGGCATTTGCTGGTTACTGTTCCTCTGTAAAGTGTATGCAGGAATCATTAATGGAAATTCACTTAAGCTTGAATTTACCAAACCTCGGCATCCCAACATAACAATGAATATAAGATGATGTGATCTCACCAAAACGGTTAATTATTGATACTAATAATATATTTGGTTGATATAAGACATTTTGTTAACAAACAAAAAAATAAAATTTATTGACCTTCATTTGAAATGAGCTATATCACTTGCCCCAGTCATTTCTCTTACCAAAAAGGGATGTAACATTAAAGTGTGGTTGGCAATGCAATAAAGGCCTTTGAAACTATTTTCAAGCTTTGCCCCTGCTGGTTTTTATCCAAAAGTTTACTGATGCAAAGAAGAATGCCTTCACTGGAGACCAGGAACTGTTTGCAGTTAAGCGTGCCATTGAGGAGTGATGTCCACTCTTGTCCAGTTCTCCTAAACTGTAAAGTATATTTAAACTCAAGAACAAAAATGTGTTGTAGCTCGCCAGTCCCTAGATGTGGTAGTTGCAGTGGTTTTCTTTTTTCATTATTTTCCTTTTGGTTTTGATGATACTACCAGTAACTAGACATGTGCACAGTTAATTTGTTTTTATTTATTTAGTTTTTCGTTAGAAATTGCATTCGTCTGAAAATCTGAATGAACTAATGTCGAATCTGTCATTGAAGGCTTATGGTGTCTGTCGAATGTTCAAAGAAGATTTGACGGAGCAGCGAAACTGTATGACGCTGCAATCGTACATTTCCGATCGAATGTTCCGCCTACAAGCTATAGTAGAATTGTAATGTTGTATGACTAGAAATAATTATATTTATTAATTATTATTACTAGTCAACCAACATTAGAATTTTTCTATAGCCTATGGGCCGAGCATTTGACTGGAAATGTACGATTGCAGCGTCGTACAGTTTAGCTGCTCCGTCAAATCTTCTTAGAACTTTCAACAGACACCATAAGCCTTCAATGACAGATTCAACGTTTGTATGTTTTTCGATGCTTCGTCGAATCTTCGTCATTCATGTTGAATTGTCAAGTTAGTTCTAGCTATTTTACTGCTCCTCCTCTTTGGTTACAATCAGCCAATAACATTCATCATCATCATTATTATTTTTGTTTTACTTCCCCCAACCAATTCCAGTAGCGATCTTTTCTCTCTATAATGTCGAATATTTTCTCTCTATAATGTTGAATCTTTTCTCTCTATGTAGAATAATCTTGGACTAATAGAGTTAAGGCTAGGCACATTCGACCACAGATTCCATAGACACAGATTGTTATTGTCAGCGTCATGTCGAATCTCCTATCTATATCGAACTGTTGTTGCAAAGAAAATGAAAATAAAGCATTTGTTTGTGTTGGATCTTTCGGTTTTCGTATTCTGCGCATTCGTTTTCGCTTGTTAAAACGATAACGGAAATACCTGAAATTCGGACAAAAATGCAATCGGATGAAAACTAATGCACATGTCTACCAGTAACACACATCCTGTACTTAGTTGACAGTGCTCACTAACTGTATTGTACCCACGGAGGAGCAGTGAAGTCACCCAATAGCAGGAACTGTTTAGAACTACTAAAAACTCCATCACTGAAAAAGTGAGAAGAAATTAAAAATTTAAGAGTTGTCCCTAGAACAAGAGGTAAGGGGAAATCTTATAAATGGGACATCTGTTTCAGGGCCCTTGGGACGTAACGCGTACGGATGGAAGGTGATTATGTGATGTCACCCATGGCTACCGTTGACTCTGCAAACACACGCTTGTTTGTTAGTGCTATTCTCTCTTTTAATTCAATAAATCTATATGTGGCAGAGAGCACTATGTATATTTTTTATTTCATGTCATATTTGTGAAATTGGACATCTTTTGCCATTCTGCTTGGAGTCCATTGGAGCACAGAGACAGGGATCTGTTTTTGTCAGCACCGCCCCGTGTTATCTACAGCCATTTATACCCCATTGGAGAATACGCTTATGACCCTGGTCTCAGGGGTCCACGCTGGGAGGTGAGCTGCCAGCACTATTAGTGGTGGAGGTCTCTCACGGAATCACTTGCATGGATTTTATCAGCACAATATGGACACAAAATATTGGTGATAATGTTCCCACATATGGACATTTATTCATTTAGCGCTGCACTATTTAATTATAGGCACCTTTTTTAAAAGAAAAAAAATCTATAAAATACTGCAAACATATACCAAATTCTGAGTATATAAGGAAAATACTGAGAATAAAAACATTGGGCCAGATTCACAAAGGGGATACGACTGCGTATCTCCTCATACGCCGTCGTATCCCTGTTTCTATCTATGCGACTGATTCATAGAATCAGTTACGCATAGATATCCCTAAGATCCGACAGGTGTAATTGTTTTAGCGCTCAGATGAATGGGATTCATCTATTAAATGACATTAGGTGATGCAGTAAGTGGAGGCTGATGTGGGGAATACAGCATGCCATACAGAGCGCAACATGGGTTGATCTGCAGGAAGTGATTTTATAACATATCCTGTAACAGAGTGATTCCATGATCCTATCAAGTACTTTAAATTGATAAGAGAATAAGGAACACAACTATTACCATACTTTTGAACATATCCCTTATCCAAGATGGCCATCAGAGCATCAGAACATATTTTATGACGCCACATCACTACAAGCTGCAATACTGTTTATATGCTTAGCTGATCCCTTGAGGATCACAGGGCTCTGGTAAGGGTCAGTGTGTCTCTGTGGTGGTGGTCCCTCACTTTACTTCACGCTGTCTGTAAAGTGTTCACTGGGAGCAAGTCTGAGTGTTCTATGTTTTGTTATACGGTTTTGCACTATTTTGGTCTTTCTTTTTCCTTGGTTGCTGCGCTGTGGTTGGTGACTTCGGAGCATCCTGGCAGAAGGTCTTTCGTTTGGTGCATTGATTGGACACACACTACTTTATGCCTAACTTGATCCGTTAGGATCTTTATTTCCGGTAAGGGTCAGCCTGAACTTTGGATATTCATCTATCCCAGCCTACACATTAGCATCATAAATCACGGAATTTGGACTATAATTTCTTTCACCTATTGGACATTTATTGTCTATACACCATATTTATACGGGTTTATACACTCATGTGATTTATTTAGTAATTTACTTATAGACATCATTATCTATAAGGTCTTTGTAGCGCAACTCCTTCTTTTCATTGATTCCTGTATATGTTGTATAACATTTTTGAGTTTGCTGCTGGTTTATCACGTTTTTTTTGGGTATGCGCACTATCCTTACTATTTTCTAATTGTTTTACACTGTCGGATCTTAGGATGCAGTACCGCGGCCGCCGCTGGGGGGGAGTTTGCGTCGTAAACCAGCGTCGGGTATGCAAATTAGGAGTTACGGCGGATCCACAATGGATTTTCGCGTTCGCTACGTCGCCGCTAGTCTAGTTTCCCGTCGCAAAGTTAGTCGTCGTTTTAGGTGCCCTAACTTTAGTCAGCAAACGTATTGCTGTCTAAAGTATGGCCGTCGTTCCCGCGTCGAAATGTAAAAATGAACGTAGTTTGCGTAAGCCGTCCGGGAATACGGAATTACGCTACGCGCGTCTCCGTTCGAAAAAATTACGTCACGGCGCGCAAAGCACGACGGGAATTGTGCAACTGAGCATGCGCAGTAGGTCCGGCGTGGGAGCGCGCCTAATTTAAATGGCACACGCCCATTTAAATTGGCCCGCCTTGCGCCGGAGGCCGCCGGCGTAGTTTTCATCGCAAGTGCTCTGTGAATCAGGCACTTGCGATGAAAACTTGCGGCGGTGTAACGTATCTACGATACGTTACGCCGCCGCTCCCCTAAGTGAGTCTGGCCCATTGACACTGGCCTGTTTTTGATTATTAAATTTTTTTTTGACATTACACGCAGTTCCTGTGTCATATAGTTGGCCCTCCTATGATGTCCTGCAGATGATTTAAAAAGGCTGTTTGTCTTGAAGAGATTCTCCAAGCAGAGCTAACATTTCAATTGCTCAGCACAGGAATATGTGTTGCCCAACTTTCTTTTTTTGATTAGGTACTTCTGCTATTGACATGTCTCATTATTTGTATTCTGCTTCAGTTTTATGAAAAATGAGTGCCCTTTTTAAAAAAAAATAAAAAAATATGCCTATCTATATGTAATACCTTCATGACTAATGCATGCATTTTCTTGATGTCTTTTTTAAGAAATTCCACTTTTAATGGTTTTAAGAAGGCATCCCAGCATCTCTTAGGCAGGCCATACACAGTGCAAATTTATTTCCTGCAACCACTGGTTACAGGAAAGAAGATTGCACAATTCCTCCATCAACACAGAAAGTGTTGACAGAGGAATCCCTCCTACCAAGCAACTGTCTGCTCCGGACGAGGCAGGCGGGGGAAGCTGTCTCTGCCATGAGACTACAATGATTTTTAGACATGTGCATTCGTTTTCGTCCGATTGCATTTTCGTCTGGATTTCGGGTATTTTTTTTATCGTTTTAACAAACGAAAACGAACGCACAGAATCCGAAATCCAAAAGATCCGACATAAAAAAATGCTTTATTTTTGTTTTCTTTGCTACAATAGTTCGATATAGATAGAAGATTCGACATGACGCTGACAATAGAAATCTGTGTCTATCAAACCTGTGGTCGAATGTGTCTAACCTTAAATCTGAGGTCCACCCGAAATGTTTTTTAAAAGCCAGCAGCTAACAAAATACTGCAGCTGCTGACTTTTAAAAAATGGACACTTACCTGTCCAGCGCGCCCGCGATGTTGGCAGCTGAGGCCGAGCAATCGCTCGTCTCTCAGCTGCCCCTGCCCCCATCTCCTCGGTGAGGAAATCAGGAAGTGACGCATTGCGGCTTCACTGCCTGGTTCCCTGCTGCGCATATGCGAGTAGCGCCACACCCCCTAATTGGTCTCCGCTCTCTCCTGGGACCAGTGTGTTACCTAGAAGACAGAGCGAGGGGGGGGGGGAAGTGGCGTGACTCCCACAGTTGGTTGCCTAGTAATAATAATTTATAAATATAATTATTACTAGTGTCATACAACATTAGAATTCTTCTATAACTTGTAGGCAGAACATTCGACCGGAAATGATAGATTACGGCGTCGTAAAGTTTAGCTGCTCCATCGAATCTTCCATGCACACTGGGCTTAAAAATACTATGGCAGAGAAAAAAACGCTTATATAAAGCGTTTTGGAAATCATGTTTAGAAGCGTTTGAGAATGTTTATAATTTTTCTGCCAGAAAACTACAATCAAAAATGCAAATCAGAAGGGTATTTTTTTCCTGCCTTTAAATGCTGAGCTTAAAATATGCCTCTTTATGTCCTAATGTGCATGGACACATAGGATAACATTGAGCTGCTTCAAAAGGCAAAACACAAAACTCCTGTAGAGGCAATGTTTATTCAATCAGTGTGCATGGACCCTTACTCTGAGGCCTCGTACACACGACCGAGTAACTCGACGGGCGAAACACATCGTTTTGCTCGTCGGAGGAAAAAGAACACATGCTCTCTTTTTGGCTCGACGAGATCCTCGACAGTTTCCTCGTCGAAAAGTGTACACACGACCGGTTTCCTCTGCTGGTTTTTGCCGAGAAACTCGGTCGTGTGTACGAGGCCTGAGAGATAACTTCTAACTTCTAACTCTAACATTTCTTCTCTGAGACAGGAAGAGAAGAAAAATGTTTACAATAGCACGTGATAACCCTTCCCTACTCTAAAACGAAAAATACATATATACTTAACACTTTAAAAAAAAAAAAGTGAATTCTGCTATAGGCTGTGTCATGCTGCCAGAAAGACCTTGGAAATACTAAACAGTGGTAGATTCATAACTACTCATATCCTGGGCATGGCAGGAGGATAAGTATAGAGGTTTAAAAAGGTAGTAAATATTTACTAAGTAAAATTGATGTTTGGTGCTTGGAAACTTCCAGTCTAATGAACTTTGAAGGAAACCGTCATCTATTGCGGGTGAACTCTACACTAGTGTTCATTTAACAAAAGCTATAAGTAAGCATTGTGTTTGGTGTGTTACACCCAAAAAAACATGCTATTGGCTAGTAAAGTCTAAAAAGACAGATGGAAAAACAAGTGACCTGGTTATAAATCAATCACATCATTAATCACCTTGTTAACAACATGTACTCTGTAGGCAAGGTAAAATGTAACTCACCCAACCTCAGTACATTCAATAATAAATAAATGAATCTAAAAAGAAACAAAAAATATGCAAAAATAAGACACATTGAGGAGAATGTAAATCTGGAGCAGATGTGTATGGCAACCAATAGGCCTCTAGCTTTCATTTTTAAAGCGTAACTAAAAAAAGGAAGCTTATTGGTTACCATGCACAACTGCTCCAGTTTCTGTCTGCTTCATTTTTGATAAATTCCCCCCATTGAAATGTATTTCATTTTGCAAAGTGTATATTCCCTCAGCTTAGTAAATAAGGTCTAAATAATCACAATAAATACCCAATCATGTGCTATGGCAAAATAAAAAGCATTTTTGCTGGCACGTGATTAGATTCATGAAGTAACATAGTTTCACCCCATTCATTAAACTAAGTGAACATACTCTTTTTCTTTAGTAAATCAGCCCTGTTATTTTTTGTTTACAGGTCAGGTTTATTCTAAACGAACATTTTATTTTTGGGTGAATGCCAGTGGGTAGTCTAAACCTGTAGTAAGGTTTGCTTATTGTTATATTTGCCTTTTTTACTGTCAACTCAGCTTTTCTTTTTTCATTTTTGCTTGGATATGGCAATCTCACATAATCCAAATTCCAAGGCAAGGGAAGGGTTCATAAGTTTCCAGTCATAGCAACAGTTCCAGCAAAGTGTCCCAGCTAGATCCAGTTATCTCTGCAGTGAGTCTGAGCATTAAGTGCTGACAATCTGGCTCTTGTGTCTGTTGTGAAAAGCAAAGGAGTTAACAGTAGAGGAGTAATTTGCAACAGATTTTTCTCTTGACTTATCTTTTCCATCAAATGGTTGGGAGAAGTACGGCACTCTCTTGCACATCTCAATCTTAGGAGTTCTTGTTTTGCCACATACAGTCATTCCATCATTGCGCTGATTTACAGACTTAATTAAGGCTTAAAGGAAGAAGAGAGAGTCTTTGGTGCTGTCCCCCTCCTGTTATTCCCTACAATACAGAGCTAGACACTAAGCAGGATTCCCCAAAATGAAACAGTTTTTTCTTAGTACTAACTTTTCCTTTACAACCATACCAATAAATCTGCTGCCACTCAGTTTGCACTAGGGTGGACATAAAAGGACCTCCCACTCCCTTTCCTCTCCAGCACTTCCCTAGTTTTAAGCAATATACGCCAAGCAGGGACAGCAGGACCTGTAAATCATTTTAATGAGATGTGATTCACTTGCAGAGATTCTTATGTAAAACAAATAGCATGGATGGGTGATGATGAGCAAATAGCAAACCGAAGGAAATGCTACTATGTGTAGCTGATACTTTTAGCTAATGCTGATAACCTGGGAAGTATTTTGCAGCGTTGGATGAATACGTTTTTCTTGAGGTGTATTTTTATAGAAAGGATCTGCTTTAACTGAACCTTTGTCCAGGTGTTGAAAAAATATAGTAACAAAATGGGATTTTAAATGGGGCCATGACAAAATGAGGCATGTACCCCCATCCCTATCTACTGGCAGAAATAAAAATGATTGAAGGGAAAGGGGAATAGATATGAACAGGGGGGACTTTATATGGAGCACACAGTCTTCAGGGAAAACCAAATATCAACTAGTTGAAAATATAATTTTTTTATTTGGTACAGTTGAACAATAGTTAAACAGAAAATTCTATAAATATAATATAATATACTTGATAGTGTTGAGAACCATAAATATATTAAAAAAAACAGCAAAATTGATATTTTTTGTACACTTCCCATAAAATTCAAAGAACAATCTGCACATGCATAAATATTGCAAACATTCTATAGGAACAGCTACAACAAAGGTAGAGATAGCCTCCAACCTTCCCGACCTGCATCGGTATGACCCGAAAGGGACCCTAGGTAGTGGCGTCCCAATCTATAATCCACAAAGCTGCATAAGATAAAGTGTAAAATTGTAGAATTCATAAAGGTGCAACCACGGCTTGTAGCTAGCTCGACGCGTTTCATGGTTTGATAGTACCACTCATCAGGAGCAGGCACGTGATGCATATCTAGGAAAAATATAGAGTAATATAGTAATTAGATTCATAATTACTTAGCATGTGGCAGAGGATATAATTGCACATATGGTAGGACGAACCACTCCCATAATAGAACTTACAGACAGGCATGCTGTGTAGGGAAATATGATGTGGCCCATTGGACCCAGAGGTCCACCGGTAAAGTCTCCTACGGGAAATGAGGGAGCGTGTGCCAGGAACGCAACCCACCACATAGCCCCTCAAGGAAGGCATGGATACTCATAGTATAAAGGCAATATCCCAGTAGCTTTGGTAATTTTTGTCCAGGTATTGATTGCTTTATTGGTTTTGTTCCATTAAAGTTATCGCTGACCAAGCTTTATGCATTTTCTTTGCAGTGTAAGAAGAGTTATTACAGATATACAATTTATCAATTGAATCAAATTTACACTCTAGTCAGATTAAAAAATGCTAAAACCTAATTTAAAGTATTTGACTTTGTACCAGCCCTTTTGTAATCCTTTGCGCAGTAGAACTCTGAATGGGAGATGGAAGGACAATACTAGGAACCAAATGAGTGTGCTCTCTTCAGGGAAGAACTGGACTTTTGGGAGCAGTACAAAAAAGATCTGTTGGACTTGGGGCCCTAAATGAAGATATTTTACCATTCAGAAAAGGAAAAGTGCAGGATCTACAGTCAATAACATATGGGGGACATTATGAGGTTGACTGACTAGAGGCAAATAGACCGTTCACTTTGAAAGAGAATTTTCACTTTGCAAGAGTATTTTGCTTAAGGCCCCTTTCACACGGCTGAGACTCTCTACATCAGCAAGTGATCTGTCTGCTGATCCCCTGCTAATTAGAGCAGAGCAGGCGAGTGAGCCGTTCGTGTCCACTCAGTTTGCACAGAGCAGACACGGACAGAGTCCACTCTGCTCTATGGGCAGCCGGGAGTAAAAGGACTCCACTGTCCGTTTACACCCTACTGCCCTCCAATTCGCCTACCTGTTTGTTTTATTTTTAGGGACCAGATCAGATTGGAGGTAGGCAGGCGTAAACAGACACAAGCCCATTTACACCCACCGAGGTGAACGAAGGGTCCAATCATGTTTTCTTAAAAAAACTGACAGGCGGACCTGAATGGGATATTCGGGTGAAAGGGGCCTTAGTTTTGTGATTGTAATAAAATTTCACATCACAAAAAATATGCAATCATGTACAAGGAAAAAAAATTTTTTTTTGCTTGTACATGATTGGATGATGGAAATCAACAGAGCTTCACCACATTCGCTAAGGGAAAATTCCCCTGTAAGCTGCAAATGCCTTTGCAAAGTAATTAGCCTGTTTGCCTCAATAAATCAAATCCTATACACAATAAAGCCTAGCACACACAATGAGATTATCGGACGAATGATCGTTCATTTTTTTTACATCCTAGTCTCCAGATCAAAAGTTAAGAGGTTACTAAAGTATGAAAATTCTCATACAACAGAATAAACATTTAGAAGTGTTGTAGTATATTTGTATTGTATTTTCGGACAAAAACTGTACTGATTAACCACTTCAGCCCCCGACCATATTGCTGGTCAATGACAGGGCCACTTTTTGCGATTTGGCACTGCATCGCTTTAACTGACAATTGCCCGGTCGTGTGACAAGGCTCCCAAACAAAATTGGCGTCCTTTTTTTCCCATAAATAGAGCTTTCTTTTGGTGGTATTTGATCACCTCTGCAGTTTTTAGTTTTTGCGCTATAAACAAAAATAGAGCGACAATTTTGAAAAAAAAATTATATTTTTTACTTTTTGCTATAATAAATATCCCCCAAAAATATATAAAAAAAATGTTTTCCTCAGTTCAGGTCGATATGTATTCTTCTACATATTTTTCGTTAAAAAAAAAAATCGCAATAAGCGTTTATTGATTGGTTTGTGCAAAAGTTATAGCGTTTACAAAATAGGGGATAGTTTTATGGCATTTTTATTAATATTTATTTTTTACTAGTAATGGCGGCAATCAGCGATTTTTATCGGTACTGCGACATTATGGCGGACACTTCGGACACTTTTGACAAATTTTTGGGAACATTGGCATTTTTATAGCGATCAGTGCACGCGCCCCTATTGGCTGATTCGCGAGATGACATAATATTACGGTCGGTCGGCAAGCGGTTAAACAAAAATACTACAATCTGGTTTAATACATGAAAAATTTTCATGCTTGTCCCATCGGAAAATTTTGGACGAAAGCTGTGTTATAATGATCAGATTATTTAACAATCGCTTCAAAAGCGGTATTTTTTGTACCATTTTCTGATCGTGTGTGGGGGCCTAAAGGGATCAGCTAGCGGCAGGGAGGTAAACAAGATGTATTCCCTAACTCCACCAGAAAATGTTAAAATCAATAGGTTGGCTCTGCTGTATTTTAACAGTTATTATAACCATTTGTCTAGAGTTTAGCTTTATACGTGGTGGTTTTCTGTATCTTTAGCATACCTGGTATTTTTTTATATATACAGTATCTCACAAAAATGAGTCCACATAACATTTTTGTAAATATTTTATTATATCTTTTCATGTGAGAACACTGAAGAAAGGACACTTTGTAGTGAGTATACAGTGTAAATTTGCGGTCCCCTCAAAATAACTCAACACACAGCCAATAATGTCCAAACCACTGACAACAAAAGTGAGTACACCCCTAAGTGAAAATGTCTAAATTGGGCCCAATTAGCCATTTTCCTTCCCCATTGTCATGTAACTTGTTAGTGTTACAATGTCCCTGTGCTAAATTTGGTGTTATCGCTCTCACTCTCTCATACTGGTCACTGGAAGTTCAACCTGGCACCTCATGGCAAAGAACTCTCTGAGTATCTGAAAAAAAATAATTGCTCTACGTAAAGTTGGCCTAGGCTATAAGAAGATTGCCAAGACCCTGAAACTGAGCGGCAGCACAGTGGCAAATATTATACAGCAGTTTAACAAGACAGGTTCCACTCAGAACAGGCCTCGCCATGGTCGGCCCAAAAAGTTGAGTGCATGTGCTCAGCGTCATATGCAGAGGTTGTCTTTGGGAAATACACGTTTGAGTTATGCCAGCATTGCTGCATCAAATTGGTCTGTATGGCTGTCATCCAAGAAGGAAGGTTCTTCTAAAGATGATGCACAAGAAAGCCCACAGTTTGCTGAAGACAAGCAGACTAAGAACTGGAAACATGCCCTGTGGTCTGACGAGACCAAGATAAACTGTGTGGCGGCAACCAGGTGAGGAGTACAAAGACAAGTTTGTCTTGCCTACAGTCAAGCATGGGGGTGGGAGTGTCATGGTCTGGGGCTGCATGAGTGCTGCCAGCACTGGGGAACTTCAGTTCATTGAGGGAACTATGAATGCCAAAATGTACTGTGACTTGCTGAAGCAGAGCATGATTCCCTCCCTTTGGAGACTGGGCTGCAGGCCAGTATTCCAACATGATAACGACCCCAACACACCTCCAAGATGACCACTGCCTTGCTAAAGAAGCTGAGGGTAAAGGTGATGGACTGGCCAAGCATGTCTCCACACCTAAACCCTATTGAACAACTGTGGGGCATCCTCAAATGGAAGGAGGAGAAGCGCAAGGTCTCTAACATCCACTAGCTCTGTGATTTTGTCATGGAGGAAGTCCAACACTGTTAAGGCAGTGCTGTAAAATAATGGTGGCCACACAAAATATTGACATTTTGAGCCCAATTTGGACATTTCCACTTAGGGGTGTATTTACTTTTGTTGCCAGCGGTTTAGACATTTAACACCAGCTGTACACTCACTACTTTACATTGTAGCAAAGTGTAATTACTTCAATGTTGTCACATGAAAAGATATACAGGCATACCCCGCTTTAAGTACACTCACTTTACATACACTCGCGAGTAAGGACATACCCATGAGTGTATGTAAAGGGTCTCACAAGTACTGTACAGGCATTTTGCAGCCACATTTGAAGGAGCTGAAGCTCAGAGAGCATAGCCTGCCTTGTTCCAGTGTTCCCCTGACACCCCCACTACAGCCCCTGAGACCTCAACTACAGCCCCCTGATCCCCCCACTACACCCTAGAACTGAAAAAGGGGAATTGTTTCACTTTAAGTACATTTTCGTTTTACAAACATGCTCTGGTCTCATTGTGTACTTAAAAATGGGGTATGCCTGTACCGTATTTATCGGTATATAACACGCACAGGCGTATAACACGCACCCTAACTTTAGGAGGGAAGTTTTATGAAAAAACTTTCCACAGCCCCCTGCGTATAACACACAGGCAGAGTTTACACTCTATTTTCAGGGTAAAAAACTGAGTGTCATACGCCAGTAATAAAATATTTACAAAAATATGAGGGGTGTGCTCACTCTTGTGAGATATTGTGTGTGTATATATATATATATATATATATATATATATATATATATATATATATACATGCAGCTAATGCACTTAAGATGCTGACCACACTCTAGCATCTGGCATGTGTATGCAATTTGATAAAACAAAAAGAGAAAGTCAGGGAAAAGGAGCTTAAGTGTTACACCAGTTTGAATGAGTTATCAAGTGTAAAAAACAGATGTACAGGGATGGCCAGTACAATGTGTAGATGATATAGTTAGCTGTGAAGTACAAGGTGCTGACTGCTGCGCAAAAATGTTATGTCTCCCTCTAGTTACATTCCCTAGTTGAATATAGAGTGTACAGTTCACTTTGAGGGAGCCAAACTGAGGAATCTGTAACAAACATTTTTGCAGTGACAGTGACAAGGTCTCTGTGCTGCATAAGTCAGCCAAAAGGAAGAGCTTAGAAGAGAATAAAAATGGCCAGACCCATTTGGCGGAGGTCAATAATGTCATCTCTTGAGGAAAGAAAATAAAAGCAAAAGGAGCAAGCTCAAACTCTTGGAATACCTTCTTGATGGTTTCAAGTTAAGTGCTTGCAAGTGTTAATGATTTTTTTTTTGTTTTAAAAAGGTCAACAAAGTATTTCCAGCACACTCAAACTAAATGTGAGATCTCAGAATACTACAGAGTTTTATAGTTAAGTGAAATACTTTGAAGTTACAATCCTAATTCCACTAAGACTTTTAACAATAAATCTAGCTACTAACCCCTGTCAATTTAAATAGGCCTCTTTAGCTAAATCAATTCCTGGCCTAGCTGGGCATTTTGTTTGTTGCAGATCAAGCTGGATAAAACATAATGCTGCTCATAGTGAAAACGATTATTTTAACTTGAACTTGTTTAATTAAATACAAACTTTATAAAATACTTTAGAATCTAAAAAAAATAAAAAAATAAAAAGAAGCCTGGAGAAAGCAATTTGTATGCTTCACAGACGTTAGACAATGAATAGACACATTTTTGGTCAATGAAAAACACACCAATATTCTCACTTACACCCAAAAAAAAATCACACCTGCAAGTCTAACCAATCGACAACTCCTCAACTTAGAAAGAAATACCTGAGAACCTCTGAAGCCTGATTGAAGATATAAGGTGATCCTTCCCTTTCTGTTCCAAAGATACTTCAGGAGCTGAAACCTTTCCAATGTAACAGGAAACCTCTCCAATTTTAGCAGGAGATCCTGATTTAGTGAATTGTCACCAGAACAGGAGTCCCCATTGGACAATTTCCCCTCTCTTCCTGTGCTAGTGACTGTAAAATTCTGACTTTTCATCACTTTTTGTCCCAGGACAAATAGAGAAGATAAATCCCCCAGGCAGGGAAAAGGAGCAATACAAATCTGACAGAGGTTCCTATCCTGGAAATGTTGGGAATCTCCCCAACTGGGAAAAAAAAATTCACTTGCGAAAGAGTTAGAACCACTGACATTGTTTTAATAGCTGTCTGTGCCATCCTGTTCCATTGACAACCCTTCCATTTTTGTCTGTAAGGCCTCGTACACACGACCGAGGAACTCGTCGTAAATGAAACATCGTTTTCCTCGACGAGTTCCTTGTCAGGCGTGTGGAGAAACTTGACAAGCTTTCTTTGCGTACACACGGTCAAGACCAAATCTCCTCGTTCTCAAACGCAGTGACGTACAACACATACAACGGCAGGGGAAGTTCGATTCCACTGGCACAACCCTTGGGGCTGATTTTGCTAATCTCATGTTTCTGCATGTTAAGTAAAAGTTTGGTAAGAGACGATTTGCACTTTTCAGACTGTTACAGCGTGACAAATGTGCTATCTCCATTACAAACGCAACTTTTACCGAAGGTGCGCTCCCGTCTCATACTTTATTCTGAGCATGCGCGGGTTTCTTAGCATACACACGAACATGTTTCTGGTTGAAAACCAGCCCGACGAGGAACACGACGAGGAAATTGAGACTCCCGTCGAGGAAAAAGAGAGCTTGTTCTCTTTTTTTCTCGTCGAGTTCCTCGACAGTTTTCTCGATGAAAAACATACACACGACCGCTTTCCTCGGCAAAAAAGCTCTGCCACCAAATTTCTTGATAGACTCTGTCGAGGATAACGGCCGTGTGTACGAGGCCTGACAGTTACAGGGAGTTTCTTCGCTGAGAAATTAAAATCCTGGAGAAATGTTAACTCTTCTCGACTTTATCCAATGAACTTTTCCTTTGAAAAGTAAATATGTATTTAATGTTTTTACCTCAACAAGAATCAGAAGCTCAACCTGCATATGAAGTCACTTGATCTTTCAGATTGGGTAAACTTGTAAAATCAGATATATTAAAAATCTGCATGGCAGGTACCAAGCTGAAAATAAAGCTGAACTCCAGCTAAATATACAGATGAAATACCTTAATGGGAGCTTTGTCACTTGTCAAACAATTCATATTTTTATTCATTTAGTTTGTGGATTTACACAGATGACATCAGATGACATCATGTCTCCTTTTTTAAAGGTACATTTTTTATTGATTTTTAGTACAAAACACACAACAGACAACAAACACATATCTGGAGCGAACATCGCTTATTCCATTACAAAGATCTGGTAGCTGGCAAACATTGAGTAGATACATAGCAACCCAATAATCACATGTCAATTTGCCAAAATCACGACCGTTCAAGGGGTAGGAGCTTCATTGACATCATGTCTTTGCTCACTCTGCTCTCTCCTTCTCTCAGCCTGTTCCTTTTAGCCTAGGTTCACATTGGAGCAATTTGTCATGCAATGCAAATTTACTTTACCCCAGTCCTCAGGGGTCCAATCCCTGCACCTTTTGCAGAATATCAATCTGTCCCTAATGTTTTTCCTGGGGAAAAGTGGCTTCTTTGTTGCCCTTCTTGACACCAGGCCATTCTCCAAAAAAAATCTTCTCACTGTGTGTGCAGAAGCACTCACACCTGTCTGCTGCCATTCCTGAGCAAGCTCTGCACTGGTGGTGCACGGTTCTGCAGCTGAATCAACTGTAGGAGACGTTCCTGGTGCTTGCTGGACATTCTTTGGTACCCTGAAGCTTTCTTCACAAATGCAGTAAACATGTATTTTAAAGGGTTAAGTTCATTTTTAATGGCAAAGCGAGACTTTGCAATTAATTGCAATTCATCTGATCACTATTTATACATTTCTGGAGTATATGCAAATTGCCACCATAAAAACTGAGGCAGCAGACTTTGTGAAAATTAATATTTGTCTCATTCTCAAAACTTTTGACTATGGCTTTAAAGTCAAAACTTATATTTTCATTGTGGATGAAATCTCCTGCTGTGGCTTTTGTAGGTTCGGCCAACCATTTATTGTGTGTGGTCACCAGGACAAATAGAAAGGGTAAACCTGACAGGGGTTCTAAACTCTCACCACTGTATGCAAAACAAAAAGTTCAATTCTGAATAGCCCATTCTTTTCTTTAATTTTTATTTTGTACATCTATGGTTTATTTATTTTGATTTGGTACATGTATGGTAGCTTACTCACCCAGAACTGTTTCCTTGGCAGTCAGCAAAACCTCTGAAGAAAACAAACAAATATAAATAAATGGTGTGTATCACCTTTTCAGACTCTTCACTTCAGAGCTACTTGCAGAACTTTACCTTCTCTCGCCGTCTTAATAGCATCATGGGCCCCTGGGCAAAGTAATGCGCTGGGGGCCCCTACTATCTTGCCCCAATTTTCACGCCTACTTTCAAGAAATAAAGTATAAATAGTTGATAGAATTAAACATATATTCATTAGTACTTTCAATAAATTCAATTTTACAAAAGGAAAACATTCCAGAAATCAAAGACTAGTCAACATAAAAGGCACAGTACAGGCGGGAATGCAGAAGGGCACAGTACTGTAGGGGGGTGGGTCAGGAGGGCACAATACTGGGATCAGGAGGGCACAGTATAGGTTCTGGGACATTTTCTGAGACATGACCATATTAGGACAGTTTAGTAAAAATCGTGACTGTCCCAGAAAATCTAGGACAGTTGGCAAGCATGATGTAATGCAAGATTATTGTGAGGCCCCGTGTACCTGGGGCCCCTGGGCAGTGCCCTTGCATTAAGATGGCCCTGGTTATTAGGGAGGTTAACAGCTCCCTCACATCCCTTATCAATGAATCATCTGTTTAATAGCTTACTTTCAGCTAACAGGTATAGTAGCCATTGCAGACATAATAACCAAAAAGAACAGGAAAGAAGAGTGAAAAAATGATGTCAGCCTGAACTGAAACAGGGGTTCAACCTTCTGATATTGTTAAAGAAGGTTCAGCAGGTCACACCAATCTTTATTTCTCCAGCCTTGGACTTCAACTCTTCCTGGGAGATTTTAAACATTACCAAACCTTGCCAGCATTTTATGTGTTTGCCCTGGGAATCTCTCCAATTGTATGTGCCAGACACCACTTAGAGAAGATACACTATAACTCACAGACTACTATACTCTTCAACTTATTTAAGTGAATAATCTTAGCACACTCATGGCAACACTTTACCTTTTGAAATGTTTTGACAAACAATCTGGAATAGAGCCTGGAAAACAATTGGCTTATTTCACCTGCTTAACAACCATCACCATTCTACACACTAATGCCTAAGGAGGGCTTATTGATGGACTCTTATGCCTTGTACACACGATTGGAATTTCCAATGGAAAAAGTCAGACAGACTTTTTCCATCGGATATTCTGATCGTGTGTAGCCCCATCTGAGTTTTTTCCTCGGAATTCCGGAATTCCTCCAATGAATTCCGTCAGACTTTAGATATAGAACATGTTCTATTTTACTCTGATGGAATTCAGTCGGAATTCCGATGTGATTTGGCCGTGCAAAAGCCTGATCGTGTGTACAAGGCATTACAGTTATTTTATCCCCTGAGAAGGGCAGTTATGTGACTGTTCCCATCAAGGCAATTTTAATTTTACTTCTATTGACTTGTACTATACTGTCGCAATGTACGAATAACATTTTTCTTAAACGCATTTATAGGAAACCTAATTTCCTGGGGCATCATGGCAGCATACAATGGGGGCGACGCCACAACCCATTGTATGCTGCCATAAAGATGCACCAGGAAAGGAAAATTACGGAACGATGAGTATACAATTTTCCCTTTTCCTGTAGCATCATGGCAGCATACAATGGGTTGTGGCTCTGCCCTCATTGTATGCTGCCATGAAGATGCACCAGGAATGGAAAATTAAGGAAACGTGAGCATACAATTTTCTGTTCTTTGCTGATTGCACCTTTGACTTTCATTCAGCGGTTACCTTGAATTTACGATAATAGGTATTAGGGATGTAGATTGATTGGAAAAGCTCAAGCCAAAATCTTAGCTAATGTTCCCTATTACATTTATCAGTATTCCCTTTCAATCTTTTATGAACATAGTCAAATTGAACCTAAGCGTCTTTAAAGAGAGCAAGGCTTTGCCAAACAACTTACAAAAGATTGCAATTCATGTCTTTATATATCGGAAAAGCACATTGACAAGCTCACTTAATTGGGTACATTTGTCAAAATGATGCTTATAAGTACACTGACCATATGAAGGTTTTTCACAGTTGTTGGACATTAAATGCCATACTGGTTTCATAATGTAGAAATTATGCTGTTTGTATTGTTTGGATCTCATTTGTCGTTTTAGCAGGTGCACGCGACTTGAAGTTATTTTTACCCAAGTATCTTTATGCAAACAGCTTGTGAATTTACAGCTTTCCAACAGTTCAAATGGTGGCAGTCATTAGATTACTACTGGATCTCCTTTCAAGATAAAAAAAAATGTCTGGTCACTTTAGCCCTTCATGTTCACTTAGAAGTCAAAAGGGCAGAAACCTTGGTGAACTGGGTTCAGTGTAACATAGTCTGCGGCTCACATTTGTTTACTGTAGTGAGAACCAGCCAGCAATATCTACTTCTGACTACCTGGAATTCCTGAGCCAGTTTGTGTCTGAAACAGTAGCATGTCACTGACATATAGTAATAAAGGGCACACAAGCTATTGCTAAATGTTTATTATTTTTACATCAAATACTTGCTTACATTAAAAAGATTAAGTACTAAGGAGCTGAACTTTTGTTTTCAGAGGTGGTATAAAGAAATCCTGTATATTCCTAGTTCCATTTTTTTTATATATATTGCACATAATTAAACTATAAACAGATTCTTTCCTGGGTTGTATTATAATCCCTTTTTATCAGTCTGTATGATATTTTGGATTCACTGATTTATTTATTGGATGTATTTATAACAGTAAGGATGAACTTCAGGTTGAACATGAGTTTCACCCGAACCCAGTCTGTTCACAATGTGGTGAACAAACTGGACATATTTATACTGTTTGCCCACTCACTCAAACCTCCAGCTGATGTAGCCAGTAGTCTGTCATTCAGCAGTTTCAATACCAGCTTTAAATAATAGATCCCTATTGGCTTCTGTTTGAAAATCGTGATGGCAGGTCTGCATTGATATTCGCATCAGGATGGACATGAATCCCCATCACTAGATGATGTAATTGTCACCAGGGGACTTTGTTTAGATTTTTTACTTTTTATTTAAATAAATGAGTTTTTCTATGGTTTAGGTGTTTTTATTTATGGTTTCCTTTTTTTTTTAAATGCGCAACAAGAGTTATTACATGCCCTATATGCTTTCAATTGGGGAATGGGTATTGTGGACCCCCTTATTCTAAAGGGGGCTTCCAGATTCCAATAAGTCTTTCCACCTACGAGTGTTTGGGGAATGAGGTCCTGGTCCCCATCAACATGGGATCAAGATGCCTTGCGGGGAGGGAGTTGCCTATCACTTTAAGAACTAAATAATTGCGTGGAGTTCCCCTTGCAGTTTCAACCAGACCAGGCCAGGAGTGGGACAAAAAATTGGCCTGAGCATTTTAGACTGGGCTACCAATTTTTTTTTTCAAGCCAAATTACAAATAATGACAACTACCAGTATCTCAATGTCTTTTAGTTATATTTAACCTGCTTTAGTCACTGTGGGTAGGGAAGATGATTCTCACGCACTTACTGTGTGAGGACGAAAACATTTTAACTGAGCATTCAGGTGCTCAGCCTTCATTTGCTGCATGCTTAAGCTGGGTCAGTGACACCAAGTATTGAACCCAAACACAGCCAATCCACTAGCATTTTCATGTGGAGATCAGTAAAGGCAGCCTCACAAATCTCTCAGTACAGATTTCCGTTCATGTTCCAAAACAATGTTGCATTCAATGACAAAACCCCTGACCCTTCTCAGCGATCATAATTTTCTCTCTTCTCTTCCAGTGATGTCATTGCACTCACCTTGACAGGCAAGTCATACCTACATTCTGAACCATGGAACACCGTTGGATGGGAGACTGGGACATTTGCCTCTCTATTACATGTTACATTACAACCGGAAAGAGAGATTGTTTGCTCCCGCTTTTGGCTGCGGCAGTGTCAAGGAACATGGCGGCTGGTGTGTGGCGAAGCTTCCAGGCCAGGAGATTGTGGTGCTTCAGTGGCCTGGCAATCTATAAGACAGCGCAGTGTGGCTCAGGTGACTAGACCCGGCTCTAGGGAAAGCTGGCAAATGTTGGCGGGCTGCAGTTTCGGCCCTGTTAGGACATGTGGCCCTGTTAGGACATGTTAGCAAATGCCCAGCGTGCCCTATGGCCAGTCCAGGTCTGAACCAGACCCTTGTCCAAGCATGCCCAGGAAAGGGGTTTAAAAAAATAAAATAAAATAAAAATCTGCGCTATCGGGGTAAACAAGCAGCTACATACAATCCAGTGAAAAAGGAAAGAAATACAAACAAAAAATCCAAAAAATGCAGCGCTGAGAAATAACTGCTGAAAGGACAGTGATGTCTATGTTAAACACACATAAATACAAACAAAAAAATGTGAGTCCATGATGTGTAGATAAATGGTGAAAAATAATAATGGTGGTTAGTGTGATGAGACACTATAGACCTAAGTCTAGATGCCTGAAAAAATATAAAAATATAAGTCCATAGAAGTGAACGTGAAATCAAGAGTCAAGATGATCAATCAATTGACAGTGATGAAACACCCACAGTGATTCTGATTAAACTGGAATGTTGGTGATAACGCCCGCCACCTGAAGGGAAGGCTTACCAGATGTGATGGATCCAAGTGAGCTTATGCCCAAAGGATCAGTAAAGCTTTGTAACTGGGATGGATTGAAGGATATACCAGAACACACCAAAACGAACGACCAGCAAATAACAATGAAGTCTTCACTTAGTGGCAGGTGGAAGGGATAACCCCAGACGATGCTAGTTGTAGCGAAACTAGTCGGGACTCTACTGCTGCCATGCACTTTTCCACATTGATGTCCTTTTTATCAACAAAATTGTAAGTGTTTTTATCCGGCATTAAAACGTACCCGTTTTTACGGTATCACGCTATGTGCCTTTCATTTTCCTCCACATACTTTGGGCAAGCTCTCCAATTCCCATGAGCCATCTCCCAGCTGAGGTTATCCCTTCACCAGTTATTTCTCAGCGCTGCATTTTTTGGATTTTTCAGGAAAGGGGTTTAAGCAAGTGGGTAGTCTGCCTTCCAAACCTTACAAAGTCATTAGCAATTGGAGGGCTGGGATGTGTGTGGGAAAACCTTCCTTCCTTGCAGAGCACTTTGTCCCCATGTAAAAAGATTTGGCTCATATAAACTTCATTGGGGTTCAGTACAATGTTTGGGTTTAGCGGATTTTTTTCCTGGTTTTGCCAAACCTCCTGTGAACCAAACCTTGTCTGGTTGCTTATCACTAGTAAAAAAAGATCAAGGCCATCTTCCAAATATGGAGAAAGATTATTTTGATAATGTAAGCGATTATTTATAGCCAGAAAGAAACATTTTATTTCAGCCATTTATATAGATCATTCAACTTGATTCTGGGAACTTGTGATGATGGTTAGACCTGGCACATGTATGATTTATGTACACCTGTAATGCTTTACCAATAAATGTCAAAAGTCTCAGAAGAAAAACATTGTCTCAAATATACAAAAGGAGTCAGTAGCACAAATGTTAAACTGTTGATCTTCAACGAGTGTGGTTTCTTTGTAGCACCATCCTGTTTATGAAATCCAGGCTTTTATATACATTTGATAATTATCATTTAAGGGAGATGTTCAAATATTTGTTCACTGGAGTGAATTGCTCTTTAACCTTAAAAGGTTGTAAAGAAAGTAGGAAAGTATTGATCACAACAGAATGTTTTATGTGGTTTATTGATGTTACTGTCTGTAGCACTGACACATTTATCATTTGACAGTTTTATTTCATTTTTATTTTTATTTTTGTTTTTTTCTGAAAATATTTTTTGTTGGCTCATTAAGAAGATATTACCTATCCTCAAAGGCTTGAAAAAGCAAATTTAGCATATCATAAACATTTTATAATTTTGAAGGTTGTGCAAAGATGGCCAAAAAGCTGAATTAAAAAATGTAAAATCTTAAAAACAATGAACAACTAGAAAAAAAGAAAAATAAGTTCAGTTTGCAATAAACACAAGGAGGTTGATGTACTAAAGGCAAAAAGGCTGTTCACTGCAAGGAAAATAACCCAAGAGCTTAATGAATGAGGTGAAGCTCTGCTGACTTTCAACATTCAATAATATGCAAGTAAAAATGCATTTTTTTATTTCCTTGCCTATAATTTGGTATGCTTTTCAAAGTGAAGGACACGCTAATTGCACATTGCAAAAGGAATATTTTAGTATTGGTTAATGAAATGTTTCTTTACAATATGAGTAGTTAACCAGCAGAATGTTTTGTTGTAGTGACAGAAAAAAAAACAATAATGGGGTTATTCCAAAAACTGAAAAAAAAAAAAAAAAAAAAAAAAAAAACGTTTATTTGATTATAATTAAAGTGGTTGTAAAGTCAGAAGTTTTTTTATTTTAATGCATACTATGCATTAAGATAAAAAAAGTCTGTGTGCAGCAGCCCTCCTTAGCCCCCCTAATACTTACCTGAGCCCATGTCGATCCAGCAATGTTGCAGGAGAGACTCGGCTGCCCCGGGACTCTCCCTCCTGATTGGCTGAGACAGCAGCCAGCGCCATTGGCTCCCGATGCTGTCAATCAAAGTCAATAAGGAGAGAGAGGAGGCGGGGCTTAACTGTGGCTCCACGTCTGACTGGACACACAGAGCTGCGGCTCGGCTCGGTTGCCCCCATAGCAAGTTGCTTGCTCTTGGGGCACTCAGCAGGAGGGAGAGGCCGACGAGGGACCCAAGAAGAGGAAGATCTGGGCTGCTCTGAGTGCCTTTGTGGGGTCAGTAAGTATTACTGTGTTTCCCCAAAAATAAGCCCGGGTCTTATTTTAATTTTGGCAACAAAAAACACAGTAGGGCTTATTTTTGGGGTAGGCCTTACATGTAATGTGCTCTCTCTTCTCCCCTCTCTTTCTCTGGCTGACAGGAATCCCTAGTGTGAACTGAGTTAAAATGCCTTCGTTATAGCGCCGCTCTGCGCAATTATATTACAGAAACACACACATTGTACAACATATACTACTGTAATAGAGTGGATTATAGGGTTTTACAAGCATTTTAAACTAGGGCTTATTTTCGGTGTAGGGCTTATATTGCAGCCCTCCTGGAAAATAACTCTAGGGCTTATTTTCAGGGCAGGTCTTATTTTTGGGGAAACACAGTATTTTATTTTTATGTGACAGTATTGGCCCATGGATTTTGTTTGACAATCTCTGGGCCAAAACAGCAGGGTCTGTGATAGGTTGAGAATCATGGCCATTAAATTTTGTTTCACAGACTGTAACTATGAAACAATATGTGTTAAAATACTAAAGTGCCTATAGTAATACATTTCAGTTAATTTTTCAAGTATGCACAAAATTATGCATTTCATTGGTTGGCATAAAAGTTAACCACTGGGACCATTTTTGCAACACCTCCTCCAATGACCATAAATCTTTGTGCCTACATATACGTGTATATTTCATATAAAGGAGATATATGTTTTTGTGTGAACAAACAATGTAAATTTCTCATTGGTTTATTGTTTGAGCTCACAAAAAAGTAATAAGATAAATATAGACAGTCTGCCACTTTTCTGTAATTTTGACATCTTAGCCCAACTATATATTCTTTGCCCAGATTGATGGCTTCCCATTATGTCTAAAATGGTCTCTACTTTAACCATTCACAGAAGATAATTGATGTTACTATAGCCATCAAAACCTCAATGTTATATAGTTCTGATTAAAGTAGAGAACGGAAAAAAGGATACACTATAATATAGCATTGCTGCAAAATATACACCAGAGCCAATATGAAAAAATATTTATAGCATCTTAAAGCGGAGGTTCACCCCCAAAAAAAAGGTTTTAACATTACATTCAGCCGAGTTGTCCTAATGACAATCGGCTCTTTTTTTACATTTTTTTTTATCCCCGTACATACCGTATTTTCACCGCTGCTTCCGGGTATGTCTTCTGCAGGACCAGGCATTCCTAATTGATTGACAGGCTTCCGACCGTCGCATACTGCGCGTCACGAGTTGCCGAAAGAAGCCGAACGTCAGTGCGCATTCGCCGTATAGAGCCGACTCGCAGTCCGGCTTCTTTCGGCAACTCGTGACGCGCTGTATGCGACGGTTGGAAGCCTGTCAATCAATTAGGAACGCCCAGTCCCGCAGAAGACATACCCGGAAGCGGTGGTGAAAATACGGTATGTACAGGGATAAAATAAAAAAAAACAGCCGATTGTCATTAGGACAACTCGGCTGAATGTAATGTTAAAACATTTTTTTGGGGTGAACCCCCGCTTTAATATAGTTGGAAACTTGCACTAATAGTTTATTGGCATATGCCATCTTTTTTCAGAGATCCTGTTTTTCAGGGCTAATGTCTATTGTTTACATGTTCCCCTAAATAGGCACCCTTATATAGGTCTATGTGGGCCATACTACATATGATCTAAGCCAAGATGAAAGTCTCCTTTTCAAAGGACCGTCAGTAATGAGTATCTATTTCACCCAAAAATACTTCTACACCTGGTGAATATCGGCAAGATATAAGGATACATTACCCTGGCCTTTAGTGCTTTAAATCAAATGACCCTCTTGTTACTTCAGCTTTTACTCCAAGACTGCTGCGAGGCCTTGTGAGGTCAATCCTCAGTAGATGTCACTAAACTAACATTAACCGGCATTAGTTTCTGCAGCTGACCTTCAAAGTTCATAAGCTACTCCAGCCAAACTGCTTTACCATTTATCATTGTGGAGCAAGTGGACGTTTCAGCTGGCTGAGGATGACAGAGAACTGTGATGAACTTTACTACTACATTACCTCCTAACTCAACCATGTTTGCCCAGGACTAATCTTAGAGGATTCCTCAAACACTGTATTGGCCCAGGGGTAGACAAGGAGTAGCCAAGTGTGTGAAGAGGTCAAGCCATCAGAGAATCTAAGTACACACACAGGGGAAGAGTGTTTTCCATTAACAGAAAGCTAATAGATTATTTTATTTCAGGGCTCTGCAGTAGGCTACGGCACATGTTTTGTGAACACATTTAATCATTAAAAGCATATCTAAACCCAAGCACAAAAATGTAATATATTTCAGCTTATGAGTCCCAAGATGTAGTGGTTGTATTATTATTTTTTTTCAGTTTCTTGTTTCCTTTATTTTATTCCTTGGAGGGCAACACTCACTCAATGTACTGTATCTACGAAGAAGCGGTGTTGTCACCCTAGGATAGGACAATAATAACAAAAATAACATCCCCCTCTCCTCTTACTATAGAGGGCCGGGGGGGAAATTCTGTAGTCCTCAAAGACAGCTGAGAAAAATGTAACTGACAAGAGTACAGTACAGGCAAATAGAACTGGAAATGATCAGTTTTCATCATATATAACAATACACGTTTCTTATTAGGCCTCGTACACACTTGCTGAGGTTTTTTTTTTTTGCAGAGGAAACCGGTCGTGTGTACACTTTTCGACGAGGAAACTGTCGAGGATCTCGTCGAGCCAAAAAGAGAGCATGTCTTCTTTTTCCTCGACGGCAATGGAGAAATTTGGCTCGCCAAGATCCTCGACAGCCTAACAAGGAACTCGACGAGCAAAACGATGTGTTTCGCCCGTCGAGTTTCTCGGGCGTGTGTACGAGGCTTAACATATTAAACAGACCAAGGGGGAGCAGAGCAGTTAATTGCTAGGGTTTACATACTCTATAACACACACACACACACATATATATATATATATATATATATATATATATATATTTATACATACATACACACATGTTATATATACAGCCTTTATATATTTTCAAAATATCGGTACATGTGATCTGTTTTTTTAGTAACAGGTTTTCAACCTATTCCAAATGCTCTAATAGTAAAGTTTACAATGTATACAGTATATGTACTTTTATCATATATACTAATCAAACTACTGCAAACTACTACAAAATGCAATGTAAACTTTGATGTAATAAAAACAAGGTACAGATGATAATTACATGATTACGATACAAGGAAACTATGAGCTACAAATTAGGTGACAGAGGCTAAATGTGTGATTTAGCCCTTACAGATTTCGTAACATTTGTGACCAATTTAATTTAATTTCTATTTAAATTACTACATTTCAAAAATCCTTGAAGATATATGTGTCTGATGTTTAAGACTTTCCGCAGTCATTTACACTATTATTTGTAAAGTATCTGATTATTGCAAGTGTAAATCTGACCAGGTGTAGTCTGCATAATGAAAATGTAGTTACAATTTACTATAAACACTGTGATATTTATACATAGTTTTTGTTTTTAAAATGCAAAAAAAAAACTTGTCTGATACCACTCAGAATCAGTTTTATCTGACTAGTGTAGGTAAGCAATGCTGAAAACTGGAAAAGTGTGTTACAATGGCTGAATCCAAGATAAAGGCAAGCTCAAACCAGGTACTTTCTAAGATCATGATAGAGCTACATGCCAAGCAGAAGCTTAGAAAAATGGAACCTTGCAACCTTTAGGTTATCTGTTCAAACAAAGCCATTTGGAAACAACTGTTAAACTGACAACTGGCAGCCACATTTGCAGTGGTCTTTTGTTTTCTTTAACCCTTATACTGCTGGATTGTGTAACAACGCATTGGATTTTTAACATATTGTGTTTCCAGTCAGATGTATAACCAGTTAAAGTAAAAAGTATAAAGAAAGTGTTCTCCAAATGCTTTTGCCCTGAAATCCCTGGACATTTACTTTACCATTTTAGAAGCATTTTACTAGCTCAGCTGTGCAGTGAGTACGGTATGTTTGAGCTCAGATACATCTGTTAGGGGCATGCTGATTGAAGTGCAAAGTCAAACATGCCACCTTGATACCAAAGCTATAGTCTGCAGGAATGGTGTGAGTTCATGAAGGGAAAGTGAGACCATATCTGATCATCTACTGCTCTTCAGATAAAATATGCTCCAATCTTTCTTTCCTTGATCACTTCAAGAGAGAGAGACTTGGCTTTGTGAGGATTGGTAATTTGGTTACGACTCAATGCCAGATTATTGAATATGGAAGAAGCTTAGCGACTGCGCCGAGTATGAGTAAGCGTATTTGCTAAGTGTCGACAGATTAATCCATAGTTAGCCACAGTGTTAAGTCGGGTGGGTTGCTGTATTGCATAACATCAGTAGGCACAATTTTCAGGGAAAGCCACCTTGCATTGGGATGCTGGCACCCACAAAGCATGGGGAGTCTGTTACAACTACTTTAAACCTTTATGGCTCTTAACTGAAAAAAGTCTGAAAGAATGCACAGGATTTATAATGTCTTTGAATATACCTAAAGAGCCATCTGTGAGTTCTCTGCCTAACTGGATAAATGTCTTTTGCTAGTCTGTAAAATGGAAGTTGGATAAACCTGCCCATACATGGGCTAGATGAAACTTGTGGAGTGTAGGCAGGGCTGGCCCAATACATTGTGCTGCCTGGATTCAAGAATGAAATGCTACCCCCCCCCCCAAAAAAAAAGAAATACGCCCACCAAAATTCCCCCACATCCATTATTTTATATCATGTTAATTAAAACTAAAACTACATTTATTAGGAAGTCAGATTTACATGCAACAGCACCCTGTCTATATGCAAAATTATATGTCATACCATTATGTTCAATTCCAAAAGGTAAGCTAGGATAGTATATAGACAGACCAGGGTAGTATAGGGGCAGGCATGGGTAGTATATGTACAGGTTAGGGTAGTATATAGACAGGTTAGGGCAGTATTGGGGCAGGCTAGGGTTGTAAATGGACAGTACAATACAAGTAAAAAATGCGCAATAAAACCATGCCTCAGTTCCATGGTCAGCACTATAAAATGTGATAAATGGGCATAGTCAGCAGGTAATAGTTTACAGAGACTGACAGAGGGGATAAAGTCTGTAAGTTTTTGATGTGGTTACACACTCTCAGGGCTGCCATCAGAGGGGAACAGAACCATGTTCCAATTCTAGGGAAAAACAACAAGGGAAGAGGCGCCTCTGGGTGTAGTAGTTTAAAACAATTTTAATAGTAAAACATAGGTAGTGGTCACTCACATTTTAGAGGTGACAGGTAAGCATATAACAGATGTTCCGAAGGAGGGAGGGGTGTCATCCGGCTGTCACTTTCATCTGGGTCCTGCTAGAGCGCTGTGAGGGGAGGTTTCACTTCCACCGCTGATGGAGAGTAGCCGGCTGCGATGGAGGATCCTCAAACCGAGGCATGGAGCGCAGATGGATGGCAGGCGGAGGATGATGGCGTCACCGGGTGTGCGATGCGTTTCCGAGTGGTCAGGCAGCGATGACGAGGCTGCCGCACTCCTTTCTCAAGCATATGGGAGGAGGAACAAGGAGCTAATTTTGAGAGGCCGAACAGGGCGGGGCGAGCGGGAAAGTACTACGGCGGGTTATGCGAGGGGGGAGTGATGGGGAAGGGACAAGACAGAGGAGACGCAGTGATAGAATGAAGAATGAGAGGAAGGAGGGGAAGGGAACAGGGTAAAAAAAAGGAGCTAGATTGGATAGGCGCAGAAGAGACTGCCTGTAAAAAAGGTTTTAAAGGCTGCAAAGGAAGGGGAGCCAGTATATAACTAGTAGCTAATGGACAGGAATGGACTTTATATATAAATATAAATATATTTATATCAGGCTTATGTATTCATCCCCTTTGTTATGAAACCCATAAAAAGCTCTGGTGTAACCAATTACCTTCAGAAATCACATAATTAGTGAAATGATGTCCACCTGTGTGCAATCTAAGTGTCACATGATCTGTCATTACATATACACACCTTTTTGAAATGCCCCAGAGGCTGCAACACCTAAGCAAGAGGTACCACTAACCAAACACTGCCATGAAGACCAAGAAACTCTCCAAAAAAGTAAGGGACAATGATGTTGAGAAGTACAATTCAGGGTTAGGTTATAAAAAAATATCCAAATCTTTGATGATCCCTAGGAGCACCATCAAATCTATCATAACTAAAAATGGAAAGAACATGGCACAACAGCAAACCTGCCAAGAAACGACCACACACCAAAACTCACGGACAAGGAGGGCATTAATCAGAGAGGCAGCACAGAGACCTAAGATAACCCTGGAGGAGCTGCAGAGTTACACATCAGAGACTGGAGTATCTGTACATAGGATGACAATAAGCCATACGCTCCAGAGTTGGGCTTTATGGCAGAGTGGCCGGAAGAAAGCCATTACTTTCAGTAAAAAACAAAAATGGCACGTTTTGAGTTTGCGAAAAGGCATGTGGGAGTCTCCCAAAATGTATAGAGGAAGGTGCTCTGGTCTGATGAGACTAAAATTGAACAAACGCTATGTCTGGCGCAAACCCAACACATCACATCACCCAAAGAACACCATCCCCACAGTGAAACGTGATGGTAGCAGCATCATGCTGTGGGGATGTTTTTCAGAAGTCAGGACTGGGAAACTGGTCAGGGTTGAGGGAAATATGAATGGTGCTAAATACAGGGATATACTGGAGCAAAACCTGTACCACTGTGTGTGATTTGAGGCTTACAGCAGGACAATGACCCCAAAAACACTGCTAAAGCAACACTTGAGTGGTTTAAGGAGAAACATGTAAATGTGTTGGAATGGACTAGTCAAAGCCCAAACCTCAATCCAATAGAAAATCTTTGGTCAGATTTAAAGATTGCTGTTCACAAGCGCAAACCATCCAAATTGAAGGAGATGGATCAGCTTTGCAAGGAGGAATGGGCAAAAAACAGTGGTAAGATGTGTCAAGCTCATAGAGACTTTTCCAAAGTGACTTGGAGCTGTGATAGCCGCACAAGGTGGCTCTACAAAGTATTAACTTTAGGGGGGTGAATGGTTATGCACATTGACTTTTTCTGTTATTTTGTCCTATTTGTTGTTTGCTTCACAATAATAATAATAATAATAATACAAAAAAATCTTTAAAGTTGTGGGCATGTTCTGTAAATTAACTGCAAATCCTCAAACAATCCATGCTAATTCCAGGTTGTGAGGCAGAAAAAGACAAAAAATACCAAGGGGGGTGAATACTTTTGCAAGGCACTGTATTTAAGTTTTCAGAACATTATTTGGATACTGGTGCTTGAAATTATTAATCAGTTAAAACTCTTTTTTTATTTTATATTTTTTTGGTCTCTTTTAGTAAAATAAAGAGGAAAAGTTTTGGCACATGAACAGATACAAGATGGTTTGAAGGAACTTTCTTAAACGAGTTGTAAAGGCAGAAGGGTTTTTATCCTAATGCATTCTATGTACAGTGGGGCAAAAAAGTATTTAGTCAGCCACTAATTGTGCAAGTTCTCCCACTTAAAAAGATGAGAGAGGCCTGTAAATGTCGCCATAGATATACCTCAACTATGAGAGACAAAATGTGGAAACAAATCCAGACAATCACATTTTTGATTTGGAAAGAATTTATTTTCAACTGATGGTGGAAAATAAGTATTTGGTCACCTACAAACAAGCAAGATTTCTGGCTCTCACAGACCTGTATCTTCTTCTTTAAGAGGCTCCTCTGTCCTCCACTCATTGCCTGTATTAATGGCACCTGTTTGAACTTGTTATCAGTATAAAAGACACCTGTCCAGAACCTCAAACAGTCACACTCCAAACACCACTATGGTGAAGACCAAAGAGCTGTCGAAGGACACCAGAAACAAAATTGTAGACCTGCACCAGGCTGGGAAGACTGAATCTGCAATAGGCAAGCAGCTTGGTGTGAAGAAATCAACTGTGGGAACAATAATTAGAACATGGAAGACATACAAGACCACTGATAATCCCCCTCGATCTGGGGCTCCACGTAAGATCTCACCCCGTGGGGTCAAAATGAACACAAGAAGGGTAAGCAAAAATCCAAGAACCACACGGGGGGACCTAGTGAATGACCTGCAGAGAGCTGGGACCAACGTAACAAAGACTACCATCAGTAACACACTACGCCGCCAGGGACTCAGATCCTGCAGTGCCAGACGTGTCCCCCTGCTTAAGCCAGTACATGTCCGGGCCCGTCTGAGGTTTGCTAGAGAGCATTTGGATGATCCAGAAGAGAATGGAGGGCGGTTGGGTGAGCTTTCACTCACAGCACCTAGGAGATCCGAGTGGAAGTGGGAGTTGGTACTTGAAAAAATAAAGTGTCAAAGTTGAACGGGGGGGGGGGGGGGGGAGAACTTTCACTTTTGGTTAAAATTCTATTTTTATACTCACAGAGTAACTTTAAAGGCTAAGTTCACTTTTTTTTCTAAATTCCAACTCCCCTATGTACCAATATAGCATTAATGTACTTATTTTGCAAAAATAAAACAGCTTTCAATTTATTCTACACACGCTTACCTCACTGTCTTCAAAGCTGTTTAAAAACATGTATCCATTACTTCTGCTTAATTTCGTGGACAGACTTTAGGTCATGACACAGTAAGAAATTGAATAGCTGAGGGTGGATGATGCAGGGTGTGTGCTAATGAGATCAGCATGTCAACTTCTTCCTGTGTCATGACCAAAAGTCTGTCCAGGAAGTAAGGCAGAAGTAATCGAGCAGTGTTTTTAAACAGCTATGAAGACAGTGAGGTAAGTCCATGCAGAATTAATGGAAAGCTGTTTTATTTTTGCAAAATAAGTACATGAATGCTATATTGGTACATTGGGAAGCTGGAATGTAGAAAAAAAAGTGAACAAAGGTGAATTTAGCCTTTACAGCAAATACAAAATGCACATTCAGTTTTTGTAGTACTGTATTACTACGTCTTGTGATAACTGTCAAGTGGCTCTTGTGATTTGGAAAATTCCTCAACAGTAAAATGTGATTAGGAATATACAAGATTTTTATGGAAATTTTATCTAAATACCGGATTAAGTGGAACTAACCGAGATGAGTTACTCATGTCTTGTTACAATGTTTGGGAATATACAGAGCAATTCCAAGAATGAGTTCTGAATCAGCCATAACACTCTGACCTCGGTGGGTCTTTGGTCTATATTGTCAGGCATCTACATATGTAAATCAAAAGCACATGTACCTGTAATGAAACATATGGCTGTTACAACAAGACAGACATGTATTACTCACACTTGAGTAAGCACAAACCAGGCATCATGTAGGCACATAGTTTTTCCTTTTGTGCATATGGCTATAATTTTGAAAAAAAAAAGAACCAAACAATAGGGCTATTTCCTGCTAGCTAATAGAAGATGTTACTATTTAAAACATATTAAAAGTGTTTTTAGTGTAATGAATGCCATGCAGGTTTTTGTGTGCTGAAAAACAGTAGTTCAGGTGTTGAGTTTTTGTATTCTGAAAGTCATTGGAGTAGACAACTACAAGAGTGTGATGCCTTGCACATTTGGAGATATAAGGGTTACTCTATACAGGCTACAGATTTATAAACAAGTCAAAACTAAAGTATGCAGCTTGGAGTTGTTCTTCAAAAAACCCTAAAAATCAGGGTATCAATGTCTTGGACTGCTGGACTTTTAAATGCCACTCTGGCTTCCAAGAGCAATCAGGGATGTTTACATGAGAAAATAGACACCATGGAGTTGGTTTACAAAAGAAGTAGAGCATGGTCACTTTGAAAACTGAATGTTAAAGAAAATCTATGGTCACGGTATACACTTTCATTTTATAACATCAGCAATGTAATAACAACACAAACAAAATCTAGTGTTTGACAATGAAGTGTAATCTTACTTGAAAGGTTTCCTTTCATGTTGTGAGTGCTGCCTGTCTGCTGGCGACTTTATTTGTCATCTTCCTGGTTACACTACATGCTTTGCAGCTTTTCCTTTGCTTATTCATTTAGATTACTTTTGAGTTCTAAGGACTACATATCCCAAGGTAATGCTCTTTTCTGCAGTGATTGCTATACTGTTTCCCCCACCTGAAACTCATCTCATCTCCTCTATAGATCAGAAGACAGGCTCTGTAAATTCCGTGACACAGCAGTGCCCATCAACATGGAATAGTGAACACATATCACAGAATTCAAAGACATAAATGTGTGTGGATCTTCACAAAGTACGTTTTTCCAAACATTAAGGTTGCTCAGATAAATACGAGTAGGCTAAAAATAATTAAAATACAATCTAAAAATGAAAGTAATGATTTTAAATTGTTAAAATAGCTTTTGAATGAGGTGAAGCTGTGTTCACTTCATCACTTCATCCAATAATGTGCAAGCAAAATTCCTGTTTTTTTTTTTTATAATTATCTTTGCATGTGATTTGGTATTTAAAATTAACATTGTCTATTTACTTAGCTGTGTGAACATACTTCTTTCAAATTGAGCATTTAATTTTGCTGCACAGCCTTAATTTTAGTAAATCTACAAAAATATCTGCAATATATGCAATGACAACGGAAAAATGCATTTAATGGCGTCGTTTCAAAATTGCCTTGTTTTAACATGCAACATTGTACTGTGTTTGCAATGTCTAAAAAGCTTTGTGTGGGGCGAAAAAATGCATTTTGATGACAACCAATATCTGATCAGTAGACTGAGTTGAGACTCTTCACTCAAAAAATATATTTTTAAGTTGTGTGTTGTCCTGGTGAGATGGTACCCCCTTGGAGGAAATGATTAGCTCTGCTGGCTAGGTTTTCCCAGACTTTTTGGGGAAGTACTGCCCACTGCTAGGGCAAACACATAAAAAGGGAGGGAATCATCTCTTGGGGTTGTTGTAGTTATGAAGACAGTGGGAGGTTCAGTTCCAGGTTTCCCCATTCAAGGACATGCTACTAAGGATGTGATCGACTACTTAACCAACCCTTGTGGGAGCCCAGTCAGGGTTCCAGTGGTATTGCATGACCAAAGGACTCAAAGGCTTTTCTCACCTGTTTAACCGCTTAAGGACCGTCTCACGTGGATATACGTTGGCAGAATGGCATGGGTATATTTACGTCACTTTGAATCTGCCACTGTGCGCGCGCGCTCCGTGACTGCGGCATCCGCGGACTCGATGTTCGGCACCCGTGATCAGGTCACAGAGCTGCAGAACGGGGAGAGGCAAGTGTAAACAAGCATCTCCCCATTCTGCCTAGTGACACTGACACTGATCGTATGCCCCTTCTCATCGGGAGCAGCGATCAGTGACGTGTCACTCGTAGCCACGCCCCCTAACAGTTAGAATCACTCCCAAGGACACACTTAACCCCTTCCTCGCCCCCTAGTAGTTGACCCCTTCACTGCCAGTCACATTTACACAGTAATCAATGCATTTTTATAGCACTGATCGCTGTATAAATGTGAAATGTCCCAAAATAGCACCAGAATTTCAGCTTCCAGCACTGCGTCGCTTTTACTGACAATTGCGCGGTCATGTGACGTGGCTCCCAAACAAAATTGACGTCCTTTTTTCCCCACAAATAGAGCTTTCTTTTGGTGGTATTTGATCACCCCTGCGTTTTTTTTTGTGCTATAAACAAAAAAAAGCAACAATTAAAAAAAAAACACTATATTTTTTACTTTTTACTATAATAAATAAATACCCCATTTTTTTTTAATATTTTTTTTCTCAGTTTAGGCCGATACGTATTCTTCTACATATTTTTGGTAAACAAAAAAAAATTTGCAATAAACGTACAGTGACTGGTTTGCGCAAATGTTATAGAGCCTACAAAATAGGGGACATAATTATTATTTTTTTTTATTATTTTTGTTTTACTAGTAATGGCGGCAATCTGCGATTTTTATTGGGACTGCGACATTATGGAGGACACTTTTGACACAAGGGCACAGCGTCTGTCTCCTCCCCCTGACAGGACGTGGATCTCTGTGCTTACACACAGAGATCCACGGTCCTGCTCAGTTACTGGGCACGCGCATCAGGTTTCCCAGTAACGCGGCGGGTGCCCCCTAGTGGCTCTGCAAGACAAGGACCTCATATGACGTCCTCTCAGAACAACAGAGCTATCGTGCCGCCGTCAATTGACGGTGGCCGGTATTAACATGGTTAAAGGGGTGCATGCATGTATGGTGTATCACAAGAACAGGGCTTATTAGGAGACAAGATAAGTTATAAAGGATGCAGTACAAATGTCTAATATGCAAGCTATTCGGAAAAGGCTATATTGCTAATGACTACAGTACTAGTGCTGAGTGCATAAGTAACCAGACGGTTGGGAAGTGGTGTACCTTGGTATAGGTGACAGACGGCCCTGATAATCAAGGAGCCTAGGTGGGTTTAGGTTCTTTCCCTAGAGACCTCAAACCCAACTAATTGGTCTAACATTGCAGAATGGGGCATCATTGGCACCCAGCCTGGAAGTCATGGAAGATGGAGTAAGCTGGGGAGAGGATTAAGCACTGGATATGAACAAGAATTCAGCTTTCTGGTAGTGTAATATATGAATCAATTTCACTGGGAGTAAGGTGATGGGTAACTGGGCTGGTGGAGTCCGGTACAATCTCAGCAGTACTGGCACAGAAATGCTGCACAGCTAAAGTAAAGCGTTATAAAGTGTCATGAGGAACTGAACAATGTAAGGAGTACCAAAGTTAGGCCATTTATTAAAAGGAGTTGATTGTGTTCTTAAGGAGAAGCTTCGCTTTTAAATCCAACCTTGCGTTAACAACCTCAGTCTGCCTTTGGGGGCACTAGTGAGCGCTTTCTATGGGTCCCCACATGGGTGCAGTAAGCCCTGTCCACGTTCTCACTAGACATGCGCACACTGAAATATTTTGTTTCAGGAATTTCGTTTTCGTCTGAAAAATAAATTTATTTAGTTACTCCCGAAATTCGTTTTTATTAATTTCGTTTTTCGTTGGAAATTGTATCCGTCCTAAAATCCGAACAAATTAAGGTTGAATCTGTCATTGAAGGCTTATGGTGTCTGTCGAACGTTCAAAGATGATTCGACGGAGCAGCGAAACTGTACGACGCTGCAATCATACTTTTCCGGTCGAATGTTCCGCCTACAAGCTATAGTAGAATTCTAATGTTGTATTACTAGTAATAATTATATTTATTAATTATTATTACTAGTCAACCAACATTAGATATTTTCTTTAGCCTATAGGCCGAGCATTTGACCGGAAATGTATGATTGCAGCGTCGTACAGTTTACCTGCTCGGTCGAATCTTCTTAGAACTATCAACAGACACCATAAGCCTTCAATGACAGATTCGACGTTTGTATGTTTTTCGATGCTTTGTCGAATCTTCGTCGTTCATGTTGAATTATCAAGTTAGTTCTAGCTATTTTACTGCTCCTCCTCTTTGGTTACAATCAGCCAATTACATTTATCATCATCATTATTTTTATTTTACTCCCCCCACCCAATTCCAGCAGCAAACTTTTCGCTCTATAATGTTGAATCTTTTCTCTCTAAAATGTCGAATCTTTTCTCTATATAATGTCGAATCTTTTCTCTCTATGTGGAATAATCTTGGACTAATAGAGTTATGGTTAGGCACATTCGACCAACGAAAAAGAAAACAAAAGCATTTGTTTATGTCGGATCTTTCGGTTTTCGTAATCTGTGCGTTCGTTTTCGTTTGTTAAAATGATAACGAAAATACCTGAAATTCGGACGAAAATGCATTCAGACGAAAACGAATACACATGTCTAGTTCTCACCACCTTTAGTAAATCATGCTCACAAGGTCTACATTTGAGTATACAATCACCTCGACAACATCAGTGGTGATTGGTGAATAAGACCGATTCATTTCAGATTTGACTATGGCCATATTTACTGAAGAAGAAAAATGAAGCGTTCGTCCTCTCAAAACTGATCTTTCAATTATAGGTGGAAGCTGGTTTAATTTTTCTAGTGTCAGTTCTTTTTGGGCGTGTTAACGAAGAAGAAAACACCTATTATTTATCAATCTGCCAGTAAAGCATTAAACTACTTAGCTGAATACTGCAGCCCTGTTTTTTTTAGTGCAGCTTCTGGTGACTGGGCTTTCTGCATGTGAAAGCAGGCTACTTGACTCATGTAATTGCAGGGTAGTAATACTCCTGCTGAGCAGAAGGGTCTGTGGCCTGCTGACTATTAGAAAGAGAAACCAGCCTTCTATTCAGACCACCATTTGAGTGTAGACAGAACCATGGAGAGTAGCATAAGGAGAAAGGTGATGCATAACCAAACATGCTGTCACCTTCATTTGCACATGAAAATAAGACAACTGAGCAGCATTATACTCTTGTCAGCATCAAACTGAAAGATACAAGGTCACCGTAAGTCTTAGATAAAGAATAATGTTGCTTTTTTTTTTTTTTATATATAAAGAGAATACTTTATACAGACATCTTAGTTTCTTTCTGAAAACTTTGTATTACAGGTGACCAGTCACTAACTCAGTACCTTATGTTACAATTGAGAATTTTGAATTCTCTACATGTTGTACTATTAATTAGACATGTGCATTCGTTTTCGTCCGAATGCATTTTCGTCCGAATTTCAGGTATTTTCGTTATCAATTTAACAAACGATAACGAAAGCACAGAGCATTAAAACCGAAAGATCCGACATAAACAAATGCTTTATTTTCGTTTTTGTTGCGGTCGAATGTGCCTAACCTTAACTCTATTAGTCCAATATTATTCTACATAGAGAAAAAAGATTTGACATAGAGAGAAAAGATTCGACATAGAGATACATGAAGATTCGTCATTAAGAGACATGAAGAGTCAATTTTTTTATTTTTTTAAGATTCTGTCTAATCTTTTTTTTTTTTCTTAGAACATTCGACAGACACCATAAGCATTCAATGACAGATTTGACATAGATAGACATGAAGATTCCACATAGATAGACATGAAGATTCCACATAGAGAGACATGAAGAGTCAAAATATATATTTTTTTTTAAAGATTCTAATCGAATCTTCTTTTTTTTTTTAGAACATTCGACAGACACCATAAGCCTTCAATGACAGATTCGACATAGGGAGACATGAAGATTCGACATAGAGAGACATGAAGATTCGACATAGAGAGACATGAAGATTCAACATAGAGAGATATGAAGATTCGACATAGAGAGACATGAAGAGTCAAATATTTTTTTATTTTTTTTAAGATTCTGTCGAATCTTCTTTTTTTTTTAGAACATTCGACAGACACCATAAGCCTTCAATGACAGATTCGACCTTAATTTGGATTTTCGGAAGAATGCATTTTTTTTACGAAAAACAAAATAAATAAAAACGAATTTCGGGAGTAACTAAATAAAAAAATTTTTCGGGCGAAAACGAAATTAGGAAACAAAATATTTCAGTGTGCACATGTCTACTATTAATCACAAATCTTTTCAGTTTTACACTTTTAAAATAATATGCATGTATAGAATTAGAGCATCTGAGCACCCCAAACTAAAAAACTTTATTTAATCTATTTTTAAAATTTAAAGGAGTTGTAACGGTACAATTTTTTTTCCTAAATATCTTCCTTTACCCTAGTGCAGTCCTCCTTCACTTCGATTTTGCTTTTAAATGTTCTTATTTCTTCTGAGAAATCCTCACTTCCTGTTCTTCTGTCTGTAACTCCACACAGTAATGCAAGGCTTTCTCCCTGGTGTGGAGTGTTGTGCTCGCCCCCTCCCTTGGACTACATGGGAGTCAGGACGCCCACTAACACACAGGTCTCTATCTGCAAAGTAGAGAGCATCCTGACTCTCCTGTAGTCCAAGGGAGGGGGCGAGTACGAGACAATCCAATCATTGCCTCTGTTGCTTCAACCACTTCAGCCCCGGAGGATTTTGCTGCCAAATGACCAAAGCACTTTTTGCAATTCGGCACTGCGTCGCTTTAACTGACAATTGCGCGGTCATGTGGAGTGGCTCCCAAACAAAATTGACGTCCTTTTATCCCCACAAATAGAGCTTTCTTTTGGTGGTATTTGATCACCTCAGTGTTTTTTATGTATTGCGCTATAAGCAAAAATAGAGCAACAATTTTGAAAAAAAGCAATATTTTATACTTTTTGGTATAATAAATATCCCCCAAAAATATATAAAAAATACAAATTTTTTTCCTCAGTTTAGGCCAATGTGTATTCTACATATTTTTGGTAAAAAAAATTGCAATAAGCATTTATTGATTGTTTTATGCAAAAGTTATAGCGTCTACAAAATAGGGGATCGTTTTATGGTATTTTTATAAATATTTTTTTTTACTAGTAAATCAATTTTTATTGTGACTGGGACATTATGGCGGACACATCAGACACTTTTGATGCTATTTTGAGACCATTGTCATTTATACAGCGATCAGTGCTCTAAAAATTCACTGATTACTGTGTAAATGACACTGTCAGAGAAGGGGTTAACCACTAGGGGGCAAGGAAGGGGTTAAGTGAGTCCAAGGGAGTGATTCTAACTGTGTGGGGGCTGGGCTACCTGTGACACAACACTGATCACTGCTCCTGATGACAGGTAGCATAAAATCAGTGTACTGTCACAAGGCAGAACAGGGAGATACTTTGTTTACACAGGCATCCCCCCGTTCTGCAGCTTCGTGACACTGTCCCGCGCAGCCGTGCCATTCTACTTCTAGGTTTGCAGCTTGCATGTGCGCCGCCAGAGGTCAAATCCAGCTGTGATTGGACACAGCGGGAACCAATCAACAGGTCCGGCGTACCCAATGCCCGATGGGACCTGTCAATTGTTCCTGACAGAGGCAAAATGGCGGTCTGCCGGTCTGCCTATGTAAACAAGCCAGATCGCTATTCTGTGACATGGGAAAACAGAGATCCTGTGTTTCTGCTAAGCAGGACCACGGATCTCTGTCTTCTCACAGTACAAGCAATACCCACACATTTAGCAAAAGCTCCCTACGGACACATTAAACCCTTTGATCACCCCTGATGTTAACCCCTTTCCTGCCAGTGTCATTAGTACAGTGACAGTGCATATTTTTTTAGCACTGATAACTACATTGTGTCACTGGTCCCCAAAAAGTCTCACTTAGTGTCTGATTTGTCTGCCACAATGTCATAGCAATATCATAAGTCACTGATCGCCACCATTACTAGTAAAACAAACCAAATAAAAAAAAAATCATAAAAATAACCTCTTATAGCTAGTTTGTAGACACTATAACTTTTGCGCAAACCAATCAATATATGCTTATTGGGATTGTTTTTACCAAAAACATGTAGCAGAATACATATTGACCTAAATTTATGAATAAATTTGATTTTAAATTTTTTTTATCGGATATGTTTTATAGCAGAAAGTAAAAAATATTGGTTTTTTTTTTCAAAATTGTTTTTTGTTTATAGCGCAAAAAATAAAAACCACAGAGGAGATCAAATACCACCAAAAGAAACCTCTATTTGTGGGAAAAAATGGCATACATTTTATTTGGGTACAGCCTCGCAAGACCGCGCAATTGTCAGCTAAAGTAACGCAGTCCTCTAACGCAAAAAAAAAGCCTAGTCACAAAGGGGGGTAAACCTTCTGGAGCTGAAGTGGTTAGTTTCTAAGGTGGCTTCATCAGACCATGTGAAAATGGCATATTCTTCAGTTACATAATGTGATTAAATTGATGATCAATGACTAGCCATTTTATTGTATACAAAATAAGGCTTGTGCACGGCCTGCATAAGGGCAATGGTGCTAAAGAGTATCAGAAATATGTAACATTTCCAAGGCGTTATTTCAATGGTCAATAAAGTATGTAGGATTTCCACTTTTACACCCGAAAGGATTCCTGTAGATTTTTGGCTGGTTTACAGCACATGACACTTCATTATAGGTGATAAACAAGGTAGCCACTCTTTTCAATTACAACCGCAACAAGCTGCCCGCTGGCCTGCATCTTTCCAGCTTCAGGCTTGGGGAAAAGGAACAAAATAAAGCAGTAAAAATACCTTCCACTTTCACAAAGGTTTCTCATGAATATTTTATAGCAGTCGCTGACCATAAACAAGTGTTCACCTTTCTGCCACACCCTAGAAGTGTCCCACAACAGGTGTAGATGACAAGTTTTCAAATGGTTGTTGTGTGTCTTTCATTTCATTCAAAACCCTCTTTAGGAGATGTTTACAGCTCTGCCCTGCCTATTTATTAAGGCGCCCAATTTGATGTTTGGACTGTAAATTACAAGTGAGACTGCAAACGTCGACAGTAAACTGCTATCTTTAGATGTTCCATTTGTAACAGACGGTATCATTACCCAGATATTTTAATTATTACAGGAACTGCTAAATATGCTCATTTTTTTTTTTTTTTTTTTACTGTTCTTGCTTATTAAATCGTAGTTTGGGAGATGCCCATGGCATTGTGCTTTCCACAAGACAAAAGAAAAGCAAACAAAAAAAACTTTCAAGGACGGTATTATAAGTGTTGTAGGATTAGTGTACATGGACATTTTGTTTCAGATATATTTGAAAAGTCTGTAATTCTTTTTTTAAATTTAAATAGGATCTTAAAGTGGAAGTAAACCCTCCTATCATTTACAGCCAAGGAAGCGGCCATCTTGGCCTCAGTTTGATCTATAACTGCCATGATGCTGCACATGTGATCAGTTATGACACCAGCCATTGGATGATTTGACAGTTTGGTTGAGAGCGCAACCAATGGGAGTGTTACATTCCCGGCATGTGCCAGAAATGTAACTGTTTTTTTAAACTGTTAAATGAATGGGTTTACTTCCGCTTTAAGGAACACTGTACACTTGTCTTTATGATTTATTTTACTGTTCATCACATTGCATCCCTCTTAGCCCTCTATACAGGTCAAAGTGAATGCATTTAACCCCCCTGGCGGTATTCCCGAGCCTGACTCGGGGTTACATTTTTCTGCTGCGATCGGTAACCCCGAGTCAGACTCGGGCTCGCCTCGCTGAATCCACAGGCAGTGTTTACTTACCTTGTCCCTGGATCCAGCGATGCCACCGCGCTGTGTGAGCAAGCGGGTGCTCGCTCGATTCACACAGTGCCTCTGTGTGCCGCCGATCTCCGTTCCCTGCGACGTTACGACGCACGGGGACGGAGAACAACGCCAAATTCAAAAAGGTAAACAAACACCTTACATACAGTATACTGTAATCTTATAGATTACAGTACTGTATGTAAAAAATACACACCCCCTTGTCCCTAGTTGTCTGCCCAGTGCCCTACATGTTCTTTTATATAATAAAAACTGTTCTTTCTGCCTGCAAACTGTAGATTGTCCATAGCAACCAAAAGTGTCCCTTTATGTCAAAAATGGTTTTAGAGCAGCTAGAAAACAGCGATAATAAATTATAATCACTTGCAGAATTGTGCGATAGTGATTTGTGGGGAAATTCGTCATAAAAAAAATAAAAGTAATGACAGCGACAATTCTGCAACTGAGCAAATTTCAGTGATTTTGAGTTGATTACATTATTGAATAATTTTTATTATAATGATATTATTGTTTGTTATAATTATTTATAATTATTTATTATATTATAATTTATAATTTTGTTTTAAAAAAAAATTCATACCCGGATGCCTACTAGACTCTTGTTTGGTCAGATTTAAGTGAGTTATTCCTAAGAATTGCAGGCCTACAGTATAAACGCCAAATTTCCTTGCAAATAATGGTACCGTTTTCAGCACCTAAAATCTGAAATAATCATACCGCTAGGGAGGTTAAAGCATATTTGAAACATATCACAATCCGATGTCAAATGTACACGCGATAACATTTTCGGACAAACATTTAAAAAAAAAAAATTTGGATGCTAGTCCCCATATCAAAAACGGACAGGTTACTAAAGTACGAAAATTCTTGTACGACAGAATAAAAATTCTTAAGTGATGTAATATATTTGTAATGTATTTTCAGATGAAAACTGCACTGATTAAACAAAAATCGTATGATCTGGCATTGTACGAGAATTTTTTTTGTGTTTGTCCCTTTTGAAAATGTCAGACAAAAGCTGTGTACTAACGATTAATATTTTTTGTATGATATTCATATCGTGTGTATGGAGCTTAAGACATTTTTGCTGAAGCATGCTTGGTTTGACTTTCTTCTGAGTTTGTCATCCATATGAACTAACTCCTATTCATGTATTGCATCCCTATGATTTATTATTAACCAGTGGTTCCTTTCTTCGTAATTAATGGCCATTGATAAGAGAATTACATACAATCTTATCTAGTATGGACAAAATGGGGCAGCCTAATCTGCACGTGCTATGTCTGGAAATCACAAGTTAAAACAAAGGAGAGTGATGATTTGGTCACACTTGAGTCACTGCACTTTCAGTACATTAGTACGGCTGTCTGTTCAACAGAAGCTGTTCCAACAACTGGCTTCCGTTGAATGGCCTTGCTGGAAAACTGGCATTCAATCACCCAAAGGCTGCAAGCACTGATCAATGTATTCTGGTGGTGGTTGCCCCCACACATGGTTGCGTTGATGTATAGAAAAAAAAAACTGAATGGGGCAGACCCACAAAGGAAGTGTACTTTCAAATTTCCTGCATCGTATCTTTGGTTTGAATCCTCAAACCAAGATACGACGGCATCTGGGTTAGATCCGACAGGCGTACGGCTTCGTACACCTTCGGATCATAGATGCAATACTTCGGCATCCGCTGGGTGGCGTTCACGTTGTTTTCCGCGTCGGGTATGCAAATTAGCTATTTCCGACGATCCACGAACGTACGCGCGGCCGTCGCATCCTCTTACGTCGTCTCTAGTCGGCTTTTTCCGGCGTATAGTTAAAGCTGGTATTTCGTCGCGTATAGTTAGACTTGCCATGTTAAGTATGGCCGTCGTTCCCGCGTTTATTTTGAATTTTATTTTACCTTAATGTATATATCCATTTTTGCAGCCAAATTAGGATAATACCTTACACCTAACATGTTACATGTAATATGGGATAACATATGTGTTACATGTTGTTATTCACAAGTGGTAATACCATTCAAGAGCTTAGACAAATTCATTCATTTTCTTAAGGCTATTGCGCTGTTTGAATAAAATATAATGATTTGCAGTTGGTTAGATAAAAGAGAGACTTGCTGTTTAAAAACAAACCAATTATTCTGAAACAAAGAGAATGATTTACTAAAGTTTCCTTTTAATCAGAAAACATGGACTCTTTTTTGTGGGACAGAAAATAAGGTTTATTGTGCCCATAGTGCATAATAAGGAAACAATCTGACTGGAAAAAAAGCTAAATTGAATCTAATGCCTAGTACATATGGGCAAATGTCGGGAGACATCGGCCGGTTCAATAAAAAACGGCTGACATTTGGTTTTTGTGTATGTCAGCTGGTCCAACAGAAGCCGGACGTTTGGCTGGCTTCTGTCGGACGAGCATGCTGGAAAACCAGCAGCCGACCGGCTCCTGATCAGCACTCTCAGCCAATAGTTAAGAGCGATGATCGGAGTGTTCTGGCGGGGGGCCAACCCCCTGTCAGAACACGACAGCTCAGTGTGGGAGATTACTGTACTAATGTCAGATCATTAGTACAGCGTCTCCAACCTGAGCTGTCAGTTTTTCTATTAGTGTGTACCAGGCTTTATATCATGTGATTTTTTTTGGGGGTTAAACTAGATGGACTTTTTTCAACCTGACTAACAATGTAACTATGATTTGTGCTAGTGGTTCAACAAACCCAAGCACCACCAGTTGTATAGGAGAAAATGACATAAAACCCGAACTAATTGATATTTGCTAAAGCCTGTGTATCAAAAATTTGCCAGTTTAAAAAAAAAAATTCCCTTTTTTTTCATCCTTTGTTGCCCATCAGTACTGCTAATCTCCTGCAGCCAATTTAGGTATACATGCACACAATGGCTACATGTCAGCTCTCTTGGTAGGTATCCTGATGGTGACAATAGTCCACCATGCCTGTATCTTTAGTAGTCACTCAGTAGTGTGTGCAGTTGCTATTAGGAGATCATGTGATTGGGTGACAACTCTCAGGATAACCAGCGGAAAGACTGGGGCAGAGGGTTGTCAGCCTACAACAGGCAGTATCTGCACAAGGACCTTTCTGGAAGATAATTAAATATTTTTTTAAGTGAAAGCTACAGATTTAAATCTACTGAAATGTGTATTTGAAATTATGGTCTTCATTAATATACTTTTAGCCAAAAACGTAAAAGAAATCAACTTAATGTGGAAGCCTAGGCTAGATCTAACTCAGCATAAAATGACTCCCACCCCCTACTAACTCTTATATTAACTGCTCTGTAGAAGGAAGATGCTTATACTGCCCTATTCTAAGAGTGCCCCGGGACGTTCACATGATCGGCTCCCAGCAGCAGGCTTCAGGGGACAGGAGGGACAGCTGACAACAGATGCCCCATGATAAACCAATGGGTAACATAACTGCACAGACCTTCCACCATATGTTGTGGAAGCTCTCTCCTATCCCCTAAAGCCAGACGCTGGGAACACATGACCAAACCAGAACCATATGAGAATAGGTAAGTATATTCATTTTTTTTTTCTACACTGGTGCCTAGAAAGCATCAGTGGATCGCTCATACAATGTCAGGCTCTTGCAGACACTGCTCCTTATGACAGCTCTCTGCCCATACCTTTGTATGGGCAGCCAGTTTCTTCGCTGCAGGATGTGTAAATGAATTTTGAGGGCACTGATGAATGCCCTCATAATTTATTGAGAACTTTAAGCCATCTTCCACAGTGGCAGACAAGACATGTTCTTCATTCATTCGAAGACCTTTGTGAATAACTTAATGACATGGCTGTAGAGACCCACACAGCTGCACTGTTTAAAATATGACAGTGGGTGTGGGGAGAAGAACCCCCATAGCCAAAAACAGGAAGTGAAAAGAAATCTCTCCAAACTGAGGGAATTCCATGTTGTCATCAGGGTCACCAGAACCAGTGTTTCCTTTGGAAGATTTCCCCTCTATTGCTGTTCTGCGGGGAACCCAAAAATCAGGATATTCTTTGACTTTCACTTTCGATTATAATGGTAAACAGGATAAATAGCAAGGGTTATTCTCCCTCATAGGAACAAGGACATCAATAAAATCCCTGCAGGTGTTCTTATCCCTCTCCACTCTATTCACAACCAAAAAAAAGATTTGCTTTTAGTTATACTTTAAGCCTACTCATTTATTGTCTGAGAGTTCACTGGGTCTCCTCTGCTTTGCATACTGAACCTACAGTCAGACTTTAGTGCCATTGCAGGTTCACAGAAACCCTTTCACAGCCAAAACAAAATTTTGTTTCATGTCATTAGCTACTTACAAAATATACAGCAAGGATATGGATGATATATCTTTGGCAGTATTTGACATTGATTATTTTTTTCCTTAAAATGTTGTATTTCTTTGAAATTTCTTTAAAGTGTTATGGGTTTGATGTATAATATCATGCTGTCCAAAGCAACTAATAAGATATTTTGTTTGATTTCGATCCTAAAATGACTATTGGAAAACTAATTGTTGTCATAGGCAATGATAATTTCTTCCTTATAACACACATTTTTATATATCACCCCCAAGGAGTAGAATTCATTTTTGTACCTTTTAAACAGTGGTAGAAGCAAGCCTAACTAATAGTAAAACAAAAATAACTCAGTGTAATGAAAGGTGTCAATATCTTCTCTATGCATTACCTTTTTTTGTTAGTTTTAGTCAATATTTGCTAATAGTTAAGGACAACACTTTTCTGCCCTTTTAGTGGCATTAGTCTCGCAGTAACATTAATTAGCCCAGACAAAGGTTGTCTAATTCTCTTTGACAAGCAGTTAGAATGGTTTGCTAAAAGATTAGGCATCAGGTTCAATATTTGCCCGTTTCTGCGTTTGTTATTTCTTTCCATGTAACTTGCAAGAGCCTAAATCCACAACTTCCCGAATATCTAGATAGCTGGATTTCTTTCGTTTCTAAAGAATTCACAGAAAGAAAGTAGCCCCAAAACAAATATATCCATGGAATAGTTTCTAGTGAAAAAACAAGTTAACAAAGCCAAAGTTCAAAGGTCTATGTGGCTAAATCATGGTGACCCCCTTTCCCTTTCTTCAGTGCCTAAAGGTTTGCTGTAGCAACACCTTGAGGACCTTTGATCTAAATTTCAACAGTAGAAATATACAAACACACACTCCTATATTAAATACTCACAGGTGTACATTCCTAAAAGGACGGCTGCCTTACTACAACTCTTTGTGAGAGTGAAAACTAACACCTTACAAAACACATCACTCCTGCACTTCCGACTTTACCTGGGCTAGTTCTCATCACCAAAGTAAAGGTGAAATCAATTTAAAAAATCTTACAAATACCTTAAAGAGATAAAAGATGACTCTAAAATGTTTTCCAGGCAGGACTTTAGCCCCAGTAGTTGTTGTTCTATCCCTGCCCAAGCAAAAGATCCTTCCTTCCACTTAAGACTTGTTGAAGTTATTAACCTTCTATTGGCATTTTCCATGTAATTTTAACATACAGAAAAGTTCTCTCAAAAATAAGACCTTCAAATGATAATTTTTCACTTAATATGCACATCCCCTAGATACTGTAGTACTTGTCAGATGAGTAAAACATTTGGTACAGTACCATTATCGTTATCTAAAGAGGACCTATTCGAATGTAAAGCTATATTAATTGCTTTGCTGAAATTCCTTTTTTGTTTCCCTGCAGGTTCAGGTTATCACAAAGTTTAAGTGGCAGCTGCGTTCTGTGTATGGGTGCCATTAGACCAAAAGCAAAAGAAAAAGTGATTGTAAAGGATATTTTTTTAATTTAAAATTAAAAAGATATTATACTTACCTACTGGCATTGCACAGAGTAGTGTCTTAGCTCCCTTTTCTGAAATCAGCCACTAGCGCCGTCTGCTCCTTCTCTCTTCGGAGTGCCCCATAGCAAGTAATGTTCTGAGGGGGCACCTATGTGGGTGCATTCCCGAGCCAGGCTGGGTGCATTCATAGACATACACAACCTGGATAATCCTTCCTCACAGGTTTTGACTGATAGTTGAAAGAGCAGAGATGAGGATGGGGGACGCAGGTAGGTAGGGATGGGAGGAGGGGGGGGGTGAATTGAACATGTGTAGGACGTTTTTCTAGCTTAATGTACAGAATGCATTTTTTTACAACAGTTCCGAGCTGGGCATTTCAGTAAAATAAATAAACAACAGAAAAATACGACTTTACAAAAACAAAGTAAAAAAAAGTAGTGAAGGCTACTTATCACAAACTCTGTCTTCCACCCTAGGTGGTGATGTCACATCCCCTTCTTGCAGCCTCCTGGATTCTAAACCTTGTGAAAATGTTTGACATTACCTAAACAGACCAGAAGCCTGAGTCTATTGTAAGTAACTTTCATTATTCAATATCGATGTTAGTTTTCTCTTTAAGTTCAACTTAATTTTTTACCAGCTTTGGGAATAGTCAGATATATGTGTTTATCTAGCGCAGGTGGGTGGGTACACTCCACTCCAGGAACATCCACTGACAGGAAGCACTCTGATTGCATGCACTGGCAGACATTTCCAATGGAAGCCCTACTTTGAACTCTAAATACAACCTAGGTACAGTTTTAAGAGGAGGTGGGCAGATAGTATGCAGATTAGTTGGTGTTCCTAAACAAACACCTACAATGGATTGATTGTCTGTGCAAAGATTACCTGCCCCTCTCCTCTTTCTCGTAGCATAGGGGGAGGTGTTGGGGTTGGGAAGAACTGTGTTGTGTCTTTGTCCACCTCCACCCTTACATAGTCATGAATGTGGGACAGCAGTCACTGGCTCATGCTCTTTTAAGACTGATCAGCTGATAATTATCTATGAGTGACACAAAAAGCAGTTGTCAACTGGTGGAATGATTGATTAGGCAGGCTAGAAACCATAGTTCTGTTCCTATTTCTTCCTGTTGTAGGTGGTTCCTGGAGAGTCTGCCCACTCCTACCTCTGGCCCCTCTCCCTTTCCGTTGAAAAAAAAATGTTCACACTAAGAGAAGCATACATGTTTATTTAACCTGAGGGAAGATTATGCGTGCTCGTCAAAAGAGTTTTTAGATCCTTGGGGCAACCATACACATGGTTCACAGAAGAAAAAACGATTGGTTCATGGATGTAAATCGTATTTTATAGCAGACCTGCTTAGCTATGACATGCTCAGGAGGAGTGGCCACACACAAGTCCTAATGATGTTTACTAATTATTTTTGGCACCTATGATTGTTAGAGCTAATCTTTATAAATGGCGAATGTACAAAAACACTTCTTTATTATTAAGAGAGTGGTTGTTTTATATTATTACTTTGGGTTTAAGTTATGCGTTAAGCTCAGACGTAAATAGGGCTTAGTAGAGTACTTCTACAAAAATGGGAAAACATTTGGAAAAGGTAGTAATTTATAGCAATAATAATGCATTTTCATAAAAATATCTTAAAAAAAAAAAGAATGCGTTTTCACAAATCTGCAGTAAAGAGCAGTCGGGTTGGTTACAGTTACTGCACACGACCATTGAACGTTCTTATTCCATACATTTTGAGTTGTCTTTTGGCCTACTGTTGTCTAGATACATTTTGTATTTAGCAAAAAAAAAATATGCATTTACTAAACAATTCTGTCAACTTTCCCTTTTGTCCCTTTTTCATTAGAATGGCACTTGGATAATGGGAATGGCTACAAGCTTGTGTATTTCTACAGAGAACAAAATATCATTGTGGAAAGTAAACACACCCGCGAGCCATCTGGTAACCTGCAGGCATTTTGAGATTAGTGGAGGGCAGCTTCAGAGTCCAAACAACACCTATTGTTACTACCCTCTTTACAAGGATAAAAGAAGGGCCGTTACCTGCTTTTGCTTTGGTAAAATCTTTGTTGAGGCATGTTTTATTTCTGTTAGGTATAATGTGCTTCCCCTGACAATTTATCCTTTACATTTGAAAGCCAGCTTCCAACTAGGAAATAAATCTTAGGAAATAGGAAAGTTGTTCTCAAAGCTTTATTTCAAGAATGTATATGTATACAGCTATGCACGTGTTTAAAAAACAAACATTACATTTCCCTTTTAAATGCTGCTAGTGCAAACACCTGAATTTGACTTGATTTCAGACTTTTGTTCGCCCCTTCACTGCATCACTCAAACTGAGAGAGTTTATTTTTTGCTTCGAAATACCTTCAAATACCATTTTCTTGTAGTGGAAATGGGTTTCCTTTTCTCCCACCTCAGTTCTATATGCTGGCATAGATAAGTACTGTAATGACCACATCACTCATTGCAATTGTCCTCACACAGACTTGTAGCATGGAGGAGGAAAAGCGACCTCTCTGATCAGGTCTGTTGGCATTGTTGTTGAACTCTAATGCCTGTTTCTGAGGAGGCAAACCCTGAGATAGAAATGGAAGACAAAATTTATAAAAACTTAAAAAAAACAATACCAGTTTGCTAGAAAAAGTTGCCGCACGGGCCTTGCCATCTTTCTTAGTCATTTATTTTAACTTCCTTTAATGGACGGACTTGACAGTAATCATTTCTTTTGAAGTGACTCTTGGACTTTGGTGAGGTATAATTATTATGACATTTCACATGGCATACCATGTGGTTTATCTTTTGTAGGCCAAAGCTAAAGTGAATATCTGATTATCTGAGTCTGCACCTTCACTAGTGTTTTATGGAGACTTTACTATGGCAGGGAAGACTATACTTTCAAGATGTTTATGCCAAAATGCAATGAGGATCAATGCTGTCTACAGAGGGGAAGTGTCTATGCATACAGTGTTGTACTGCAGCATCATCATGGTACCCATGCACAGGTGATGATACTCTATAACAGGCAGGGCTCGAGTCCTGCGGGAACGCGTGGGAACGGCGTCCCTGCACTTTTTTCACAGCAGGAACGCACGTTCCCCCTGCAGGACTCGAGCAGAGAATAGTCGGGAATGCAGCGTTTACTAAGTGAGGGGCGGGGGGGGGCACCCACTGGGGGGTGTCAGGCCGGTGCCCCCCCTCCGACTGAAGCGGAGACTGCAGGCAGGTTAAGCAGCGGAGCGGCAGGCGCCCACCCCCCGCGCGACTGAAGAGACAGCAAGGCTGAGCGGGCGGGATTAGGCAGCGGCGCGCATTTTTTAGAAAGTACGCGGAGAGAGGAGCCTGAGGTAGTGTGGCTTTGCGGGGGTGCGAACCGCACTGTAGTGACACCCGGCCGTCAGATCCCTCCCTGCTCTCCGTGCTCTGATCAGTCTCGGCACAGCCGAGTGAAGCGGCCCGCCTCCCCCTCCTCCTGTATGTTTACACAGGGGGAGGGGATCCGACAAGTCCATGAGTGCTGTCTGGCATGTCCCGATCATCTGAGGTACATAAGGGTTACTGAATGGGGGGAATCTGTACTTAATGGGGGGGGGGGGGGGTATGTACTGAATGGGGGGGGGGGAATCTGTACGGAAGGGGGGGGGGAGAATCTGTTCTGAATGGGGGGGGGGAGAATCTGTACTAAATGGGGGGGGGGATCTGTACTGAATGGGGGGGGGGATCTGTACTGAATGGGGGGGAATCTGTACTGAAGGGGGGGGGGAATCTGTACTGAATGGGGGGGGGAATGTGTACTGAATGGGGGGGAATCTGTACTGAATGGGGGGGGGGAATGTGTACTGAATGGGGGGGGGGGGAAATGTGTACTGAATGGGGGGGAATCTGTACTGAAGGGGGGGGGGGGTGGAATCTGTACTGAATGGGGGGGGAATGTGTACTGAATGGGGGGGAATCTGTACTGAATGGGGGGGAATCTGTACTGAAGGGGAGGGGGGGAATCTGTACTGAATGGGGGGGGGAATGTGTACTGAATGGGGGGGGGGGATGTGTACTGAATGGGGGGGGGGAATGTGTACTGAATGGGGGGGGGGAATGTGTACTGAATGGGGGGGGGGAATGTGTACTGAATGGGGGGGGAATGTGTACTGAATGGGGGGGGGAATGTGTACTGAATGGGGGGGGGGGGAATGTGTACTGAATGGGGGGGAATGTGTACTGAATGGGGGGGGGAATGTGTACTGAATGGGGGGGGGGAATGTGTACTGAATGGGGGGGAATGTGTACTGAATGGGGGGGATTCTACTATACAGGGGTGGGTCTGTACTGAATGGGGAGTGTCTTCACTGTAGGGGGTCTGTGTAACATGCAGGGGGTCCATAACTGTTAGGGGGGGGTGTCTGTGTAGCATACAGGCGTCCAGGGCTGTGTAATGTAATGGGGTCCAGAGTGCTGTGTAATGTAAAGGAGTCCAGAGGTGCAGGGTGCTGTGTAATGTAAAGGAGTCCAGATGTGCAGGGTGCTGTGTAATGTAAAGGGGTCCAGAGGTGTGGTGCTGTGTAATGTAAAGGGGTCCAGAGGTGTGGTGCTGTGTAATGTAAAGGGGTCCAGAGGTGTGGTGCTGTGTAATGTAAAGGGGTCCAGAGGTGCAGGGTGCTGTGTAATGTATGTAAAGAGGCCCAGAGGTGCAGGGTGCTGTGTAATGTAAAAGGGCCCAGAGGTGTGGTGCTATGTAATGTAAAGGGGTCCAGAGGTGCAAGGTGCTGTGTAATGTATGTAAAGGGGTGCAGGGTGCTGTGTAATGTAAAAGGGGCCCAGAGGTGCAAGGTGCTGTGTAATGTAAAAGGGCCCAGAGGTGTAGGGTGCTGTGTAATGTAAAGGGGTCCAGAGGTGCAGGGTGCTGTGTAATGTAAAAGGGTCCAGGGGTGCAGGGTGCTATGTAATGTAAAGGGGCCCAGAGGTGCAGGGTGCTGTGTAATGTAAAAGGGTGCAGAGGTGCAGGGTGCTGTGTAATGTAAAGGGGTGCAGGGTGCTGTGTAATGTAAAGGGGTGCAGAGGTGCAGGGTGCTGTGTAATGTAAAAGGGCCCAGAGGTGCAGGGTGCTGTGTAATGTAAAGGGGCCCTGAGGTGCAGGGTGCTGTGTAATGTAAAGGGGCCCAGAGGTGCAGGGTAATGTAAAAGGGGTCCAGAGGTGCAAGGTGCTGTGTAATGTAAAGGGGCCCAGAGGTGCAGGGTAATGTAAAGGGGTCCAGAGGTGCAGGGTGCTGTGTAATGTAAAGGGGCCCAGAGGTGCAGGGTGCTGTGTAATGTAAAAGGGTCCAGAGGTGCAAGGTGCTGTGTAATGTAAAGGGGCCCAGAGGTGCAGGGTGCTGTGTAATGTAAAAGGGTCCAGAGGTGCAAGGTGCTGTGTAATGTAAAGGGGCCCAGAGGTGCAGGGTGCTGTGTAATGTAAAGGGGTCCAGAGGTGCAGGATGATGTATAATGTAAAGGGGCCCAGAGGTGCAGGGTGCTGTGTAATGTAAAGGGGTCCAGAGGTGCAGGGTGCTGTGTAATGTAAAGGGGCCCAGAGGTGCAGGGTGCTGTGTAATGTAAAGGGGTCCAAAGGTGCAGGGTGCTGTGTAATGTAAAAGGGGTCCAGAGGTGCAGGGTGCTGTGTAATGTAAAGGGGCCCAGAGGTGCAGGGTGCTGTGTAATGTAAAGGGGTCCAGAGGTGCAGGGTGCTGTGTAATGTAAAGGGGGCCAGTGATGCAGGGTGCTGTGTAATGTAAAGGGGCCCAGAGGTGCAGGGTGCTGTGTAATGTAAAGGGGTCCAAAGGTGCAGGGTGCTGTGTAATGTAAAGGGGCCCAGAGGTGCAGGGTGCTGTGTAATGTAAAGGGGTCCAGAGGTGCAGGGTGCTGTGTAATGTAAAGGGGCCCAGAGGTGCAGGGTGCTGTGTAATGTAAAGGGGTCCAGAGGTGCAGGGTGCTGTGTAATGTAAAGGGGCCCAGAGGTGCAGGGTGCTGTGTAATGTAAAGGGGTCCAGAGGTGCAGGGTGCTGTGTAATGTAAAGGGGCCCAGAGGTGCAGGGTGCTGTGTAATGTAAAGGGGTCCAGAGGTGCAGGGTGCTGTGTAATGTAAAGGGGGCCAGTGATGCAGGGTGCTGTGTAATGTAAAGGGGCCCAGAGGTGCAGGGTGCTGTGTAATGTAAAGGGGTCCAGAGGTGCAGGGTGCTGTGTAATGTAAAGGGGCCCAGAGGTGCAGGGTGCTGTGTAATGTAAAGGGGTCCAGAGGTGCAGTTGTGGAGACCTAACCTACCTAAGACAGTTTTGTATCACAGTGGCTTAGCTATGTTAACTGTCTGACGTTTTTGCTTCTTGGGGGGGGGGGGTAATTTACAATGGTATTCAGCAATGAGGGGGTTAATGTACTTCCACTGATGCATTGGTGACCAGTGGCAGGTAATTAACCCCTTTGTGCTGCATTAGTGACACCAGCGTCAGTGTTTATTACCCCTATTTGGTGCAGCATGAAAGGGTTCATAAACACTGTCACTGGTGTCACTAATGCAGCACAAAAGGGTTAATTACCTGCCACTGGTCACCAATGCATCAGTGGCCAGTGGTGCATTTGATACTACCCACCCCATACACTCCGCACCCCTCTCATCTACATACCACCCACCCCCATAATTGTTAATTTTTTTGGTGGGGGAGGGGGTCTTGGGTGGGAGTTCCCACACTTTTTTCCCCAGGACTTGACCCCTGATAACAGGGGTCCTCAAACTACGGCCCGCGGGCCACATGCGGCCCGCGGGGGACTTTAAACCGGCCTGCCCGTCCCTGACAGGCAATGCCGACCGGTTACACAGCAATCCCGCTGTGTCACGGAGATCTCCGTGACACAGCGTTAACAGTTCCGGCGCGCTGTGTTAAATGTCCCGCCCTCCTCCTCCTCCTAGAAGACTAGCTCGTGTGATAGAGCCAGCGTGCTGTCTGTCACACAAGCTAGTCTAGGAGGAGGAGGAGGGCGGGACATTTAACACAGCGTGCCAGAACAGTGGGGGAGCATCGTGACAGCCAGACTGACACAGCACAAAACAGTAAGGAGGCTGTGAGGTGCTTACAATGGGGGGGGGGGCTGGCTTATTTTTAATGATAATGATGATGATGATGATGGGGGGGGGTGACTTGCGATTGTGAGGGGAGCTAAAGTTAATTTTTAATAACGATGATGATGATGATTGGGGGGGAGGGGGGGGGGTGACTTGAGATTGTGAGGGGAGCTAAAGTTTATTTTTAATGATGATGGGGGGGGGGGGGGTGGCTATATTGTGAGGGGAGCTAAAGATTATTTTAATAATGATGATGATGATGGGGGGTGGGGGGGCTGGCTTGCGATGGTGAGGGGAGCTGATGGGTTTTTAATGATGATGAAGGGGGGGGGGCCTGGCTTACGATAATGATGGTGGGCGGGGGGGGGGTTTAAACCAGGGGTCCTCAAACTACGGCCCGCGTGATTTTTTAATGATGATGATGATGGCGGAGCTGATGATTTTGTAATGATGATGATGGCGGAGCTGATGATTTTGTAATGATGATGATGATGGAGCTGATGATTTTGTAATGATGATGATGGCGGAGCTGATGATTTTGTAATGATGATGATGGCGGAGCTGATGATTTTGTAATGATGATTTTGTAATGATGATTTTGTAATGATGATGATGGCGGAGCTGATGATTTTGTAATGATGATTTTGTAATGATGATGATGGTGGAGCTGATGATTTTTTAATGATGATGATGATGTAATGATGATTGGGGAGCTTGCATTGTTCTTATTCATTTTAAATATTGTATTTTGTTTTTTTCACTTCAAAATAACATATGTGCAGTGTGCATAGGAAATTGATCATAGTTTTTTTTATAGTCCGGCCCTCTAACGGTCTGAGGGACAGTGAACCGGCCCCCTGTTTAAAAAGTTTGAGGACCCCTGCTCTATAATGACAGTAGATATCTAGGTGCCATCCTTGACATTAACATATAACAGCTGACTCTAAGGCCGCGTACACACGATCGGTTAAACCGATGAGAACGGTCTGACGGACCGTTTTCATCGGTCAAAACCGATTGTGTGTGGGCCCCATAGGTTATTTAACCTTCGGTTAAAAAAAAGCAAACTTGCTTTAAAATTTAACCGATGGATTGCTAACCAATAGATCAAAACCGATCGTTAGTATGCAAAACCATCGGTTAAAAACCCGCGCATGCTCAGAATCAAGTCGACGCATGTTTGGAAGCTTTGAACTTCGTTTTTTATCTGCACGTCGTTGTGTTTTACGTCACCGCGTTCTGACACGATCAGTTATTTAACGTATGGTGTGTAGGCGCGACGGACCATCAGTCAGCTTCATCCGTTAACCTAAGACAACTGTCCTTCAGACCGTTTTCATCGGATGGACTGATCGTGTGTACGAGGCTTAAGGCTTCATGTACACTGGCCTACATTTACCGCAGCCGCGGAAAAAAGCAAAATGCTGCAAAATCACGTTGTGATGCAATTTTGCCAAGTTTTGCATTTTCCCATGGCCAGCGGTCAAAATGTTTCTATCCTGAAGGCGATTTTTCCTTGTTCAGTAGAGGGAGGTTGAAGCTCACCTAAACGCGACAGCTCCTAAACTCTGCTAAAAGCTTATATGCACGTTGACACTTTTATGGAGTTGCGCTTCGGAACTTTGGCAAAAAAAAAAAAAACACCAAAAGCTCCAAACTCACATTTAGGAGCTGCCAGTGTAGGGTAGTGTAGTCTGCTATCAATGTTGGCAGTAGTGGATTGTGTCATACGTGGCTATTTCTCCTCTAATGACTATCAATCATATAGATAAGTCAATACTATTAATGTAAATAAGATCCTTTATTATGTGTTATGAACAGATATACATAGGGAAGTATGAATTTAAGTTTATTCTAGTTTCTTAAGTTGGAATTGATTGCCTGAAAATATCCAGTTTCTAAAAGATTGCCATATTGGATATTGGTTCTGCTTATAAGGTGAAAGGTGGAATTCACTTTGGGTCCCCCACAAAGATACTTACTTTGAATCAGTATTTTCTTGATAGATTGATGTCTCTGCATTGAATTTGGTAGATTGACTTTATAAATGAAAAATACCATGTTTGTTTTTTTCATAACACACCATATCCACTGTACTGGACCATATGGATCCTGTTCTTCAACCATCTTCATTGTTTTGATGTTCTTCTCTGATGCACAAATTGTGATATATCATGCAATATTCCCACTGCACACATTCCTGGAAAAGCCTGTAGAGTAAGCATGTGCTGCAACAGAAATGAGCTGGAGACTGGTGACACAATAGACCGAATTATATATTGTTAGTACATAGTGGATTGTCAAAACCAACATCCAAACATTTATTTGAAAAGGTCACATCACGGCAGTAAGGTGTAACATTTCAGTGCTGATAATGAGATGGCCATGTACTGTAAGTTTTTTTCACCTTTCAATTTCACCCTGACATACTCTTTATTGTCCTTGTTAGATCTTTTGATTTAGCAAAACTCCAAAGTAGAGCTAGGTTTGCAATAGTTATAGTCACTGGGTGAGTCAAAACTCAACGGCTACAATTAACCAGTTTTGGGTTGATTGACCCTTTCAAATCACTAGGTATAAAGTATATACTGTATATTTGTATAAATAGAATATATGTCTGGTTGCTCTAGATTTTCATAAACTGTGCTGAAGGCCTTGTACTTGTGCTATTTACTTTTTTTATATATACCCTAGCGTATTTCCTGCTTCTATTACTGTAAACAGTCTAGTGCCTAATTTACTGGCTGGCTTCTTCCTCTATGCCTTGAAATGATTTCTTTTCTCAATGTAACTATTAGAGGTCTGTGGTTTAATAGTTTCCTCTACAGTTTTTAGAGGCCAGCATAGAGACATGTTTGAAGATTTCAAACACCCTTTTTTTTCTTTACATGACAGGAAACAAAGCAGATTAGGATAATATATGCTACACACTTCAATAAGGCATCTGAACGTCTATAATCTTTAAATAAAAAAGTTTTATGCTGATCTCTCCATCATTTTGCTAAGGAAGGAGACCTAGAAAACCTTGCAACCTCTATGTAAATTAGGTCTTGTACTGTAAATGTGTTTCACCATAACGTTTAGTGACAGTGGTATAACTCATAACAGTCACTTTTGTTGCACTGCAAAGTGCACAGACAGCCATGTATTGAGTGTAACCTTGAATATTGCTAATTGATATAGAAAAATCAACAGCTTTTAAAGCGAACCAATTGCTGTTTAAAAACATTTCATGAAATCCATACATGTAAATGAAGACACGCCCACCTTTCCCATGCAGCCAGACACCACTCCAACCATTATCCAGGGGTATTGATTTTCACGTTAATTTGCAGCTTTCACTTCTTTGTTTCGATTTCCCCTATTACAGGATATAGCAGGCACTTCAGCAGGAGAAGCCAGCGAAAGCTGCAGAGAATATGGGAATTTGACACTGCAGGAAGTGTCAAATCCCCCCTCCTGTCCATGATTCAAACCTCTATTGTCTCCGCCCACAATGCTGCCAACTTTCTTCCGCTCCCTCCCACCATCTGCTATGGGCACACAGGGGGATCACCTTAAGATGGGGAGCAGGGGGAAGGGACTAGTAAATATGACGCATAAACTGTGTTTACTATGCTTCAGTTTTATGAGCGGAGCCTCTATACAGAGCACTTATTGTTCATTAATTTCCAGTGCAGCTGAGGCTGCAGAAAAATGACTGGGGATCTATGTCCTCAATTATTTTCTCTGTCTGAAATTAGAGGTATCAGGGGTCTGTTTAGAGTGCTGATATTTCACCCAAGCCACCCAAATTTTTTTTAAAAATAATAAAACATTTGGAAATAAAATAATAATAAAAAAAATTTAAACAATGATTACATTTTTTTTTTTTTTTAAATAGAGAAAATTAAAGGCTCATTTACATGGGTTCTCTCGCTCATACAGTGTGAATGAGCCATTTGTTCATGCATCTGGAGCTGCCTGTTACTCTATGGCAGCCTTTCTCATACATTTTAACACAACGGAACCCATGAAAAAACTTCCTTCCTGTGCAGGCCATTTTCAATTTTTTGCCACAAGTTTTTGAAAACCACACAAAGAAAAATACATTTTTACACAAAGTTATAAATTAATAAGCTACTTCTAACACACACAGCATGTGCATACTTAGAATTACACCCAAAAACACATTCTGGTATTCCTCCCAAGTAACAGAGGGCATGCACAAGCAGCACACAGGGAAGGCCATTTTAAAATGGCCTCCCATCCTCAGGTGAAAACTATCCACCCGTTTATATACAACAGCCAGACAACATGTGGTTAAAGAGCATGCTTTGATACACCAGGCAGTGTGTGTGGTTGGCAAAGCCTCATTGCATTACAAAACATTTAAGTGAAAAAATGGTCCCCCAGATAACTGGTTTACTCACAAAAGGGACTGTGTTGACTGATGCACTATAGTTAAGCCTGGAATAAAAAAACATTACATCTGTATGCATTTCAGGGCTTAAAGAAACTGGGGTTGATTTACTAAAACTCAAGAGTGCAAAATCTAGTGCTCTCTGCATACAAACCAATCAGCTTCCAGGTTATTTTGTCAACCTTATTGAACAAGCTAAAGTTAGAAGCTGATTGGCTACTATACACAACTACACTTTCTAGTTTTAGTAAATTTAACCCCACTTTGTCATGGGGAAAAAAACTCAACTGCTGCCGGTTCAAATTGCAGGCAGCAGTTCTGTTTTTTCTTTTTTCTTTTTCCCAGAACAGGTTCCCTTTAAGACCAACATCATATTATTTTGGAGAGGAGTTATATGAGGCATTGTAACCTTCCACAAACTCTATTGTGTATTGTTTTTCTTATTGTAGACTAACGCACACAGATGTTAATCAAAGGCAAGAGATGACTGCACATCCTTAACCCCTTCAATACTGCCCACTTTTACCCGCTTCCTGCCCAGGCCAATTTTCAGCTTTCAGCAGTCTCACATTTTGAATGACAGTTGCACTATTATGCAACACTGTACCCAAATTACATTTTTATCATTTTGTTCACACAAATAGAGCTTTCTTTTGGTGGTATTTTATCACCACTGGGTTTTTTATTTTTTGCTAAAGAACATAAGAAGACCGAGTTTTTCTTAGTTTCAGTCCAAAAATGTTGTAAATAAGTAACTTTTCTCTTTCACTGATGTGCACTAATGAGGCAGCACTGATGGGCACTGATAGTCTACACTGATGGGCATTATGAGGTGGCACTTATGGGCACTGATGAGATGGTACTGAAGGGCACTAATGAAGTGGCACTGATGAGGAGGCACTAATATGCCGCACTGATATGCAGCACTGATGAGCACTGATAGGCAGCACTTATGGGCAATGGTAGGCTGCATGGATAGGTGGCACTGATGGATGGCACTGATGGGCACTGATGGGCACTGAAAGGCAGAACTGATGAGCACAGATTGGCACCACTAATGTGCACAATTTGGCATCACTGATGGGCACAGATTGGTGTCACTGCTGGGTACTGCTGGGGCTTCACCAATAATCAATCATCTGATTACCTGTACTGGTCTCCCCTGCGAGGAGATGCTGCTGATGGGCTCTCCTCATCTGACACTCTGTCAGTGTGAACCGAGGAGAGCCGATTACCGGCACTTCCATGTTTACATGTGATCGGCTGTTGGACACATCACGTCATTTTACTATACGACGGGCGGGAGGTAGATAAATGTCACGTGTGTTCTGTAATACCTGTTTGAATGTTGTATAACATAACACATTTTTTTAGAAACCTCACATTCTAAGGGCTGGTTCACACCAGATAAAGATAAAAAAAAAAAATCTCCATCAAAAATGCATGGACAGTGTTGAACATGGATTGCAATGGTCCTAGTTCACACCCGTGCAGTCAACAAAAGTAGTGCATGGTGCATTTTTTGTGTACAGGATGCATTTGGAACATGGCAGAATGCATCAAAAATGCACCAGAACACGCAGCTGCAATATGTTAGATATTATTCCTTGGGTTTAGATCATTTAGGGCCAGATCCTCAAAAGGGATACGCCGGCGTATCTACTGATACGCCGTCGTATCCCTGTTTCTATCTTTGGAACTGATCCACAGAATCAGTTTCCAAGAGATAGACAGAAGATCCGGCATGTTTAAGAGACTTACACTGCCGGATCTTAAGATGCAGTACCGCATCCGCCGCTGGGGGCATTTCGCGTCGAAATGCTGCCTCGGGTATGCAAATTAGCACTTACGGAGATCCACAAAGCTTTTCTAATTTCGCGCTATGCACGTCGGGAAAATGACGTCACGAGCATGCGCAGTACGGCCGGCGCAGGAGCGCGCCTAATTTAAATGGGAATCGCCCCCATTTGAAGAGGAACGCCTTGCGCCGGCGGAATTTAAGTTACACAGCCGAAAATTTCTAGGTAAGTGCTTTGTGGATCGGACACTTAGGTAGAAATTTTAAGGCAGTGTAACTTAAATGGGAAATTTAACGTTACGCCGGGTTTTTGTGGATCTGGCCCTTAATTCTCAGTGATACTGGAATATACTGTGAGTATTGCAACTACTGTGGATATAGAACTCCTACAGAGAAAGCTTTTCTTTTTTTTCCCCCTCCATTACTTTAGTGTGCTGATACTATTGGGGGTGTGTAGTTTTCTGACTGTTGAATACAAAATGCTGTTTTGCTGACGGAGTGGGAAAGATTCTGTGGGTCTCTTTCGTAATTCCTACACACGCTCCCTCTGCAGATGAAAGGTTTGCTTACATACATGTAATAGAGATCCTCTGCATGACATCTTTTCTAAATATAGCCAGTTACAGCTCAATCTCCCCAGTGGCCCCTTGTGAACGATATGTTATTCCAGGCTAGCGCCCATGCGTGTGTCAAGCGGAGGGTACACCTTGTGCACTCAATAAGCAGTCCAAGGCCTGAGTAATTACCCAAGCAAATGTTTGTCTAGCTTTCAAAGCCCTCGGAAAGGCAAGCAGGAGGTAGGATGCCAATTCTGGAACAGCTGTCTGCTCAAGGGAATCGGTTACACAGAAAGAAAACAGAAAGGGTGATCTGTTACACTAAGATATAAGAATCTATGACACAACGCTTTTATTATAGTAGAATTCCAGTGCGTCTATAAAGTGCAAGGTTTGCAGGCTGCTGCGTCATTCATATGAATCACCACAATGGTGCGTGAGCATGCTGAATCAGAAAATTTCACAAGCAGCTTGGTATGTGCTCACATGTTGTTTGTGATCTGCTTTTCCAGACTAATTCTACTTAAAGCGGAGTTCCAACCACAATTAGCATTTTTTAAATGTATGTCCTTTCATCCTGCGTTTTTGTAACTTTTGTAACACTTACTATTTTACAATCCGCCACCGATCTGCATAGATATTCAAAAAAGATAGTTTATAAAACTATGTCTACACCGTTGTCATTTTGCTTGTGGGCATTGTGAAGCCTACAAGCACTAGGGGCCAGATTCAGCAAAAACTGCGGCGGCGTAACGTATCGCCAAAAACGTTACACCGCCGCAAGTTTTCAGCGTAAGTGCCTGATTCACAAAGCACTTACCTGTAAACTTGCCGCGGTGTAACGTAAAGCCGTCTGGCGCAAGCCCGCCTAATTCAAATGGGGCGTGTACCATTTAAATTAGGCGCGCTCCCGCGCCGAACGTTCTGCACATGCTCCGTTAGTAAATTTCCCGACGTGCTTTGCGCGAAATTACGGCGCCCTGACGTGTTTGTGAATGGCGACGTGCGTAACGTACTTACGCCAACATTTTTTTTTTTAAATTCGACGCGGGAACGACGGCCATACTTTAACATGGCTGGTGTAAAGTTAAGGCATGAAAAAGCAGCCTTAACTTTGCGACGGGAAAAAACGACTTGCGAGTAGCTTCGTGGATAGCCGTAAAAGCTAATTTGCATACCCAACGCTGGAAAACGACGCAAACTCCACCCAGCGGCGGCCGAAGTATTGCAGCCTAAGATCCGAAGGCATACGAAGCCGTAACTCCTGTCGGATCTTAGCCAAAAGCCGTCGTATCTTGTTTGTGAATCACAAATTAAGATACAAATTAAGATTTGCAAATTTGAAAATACGCCAGAGTATCAGTAGATACTCCCGCGTATTTGTTCTGTGAATCTGGCCCTTACTTCCTGGAAGTCTTGGATGGGGAGTGATAATTGGGTAGCGCACTGCATCCTGGGAAATTATTACACACATTTCCCAGGAGCATTAGAGGGAGATGATGTCAGAATCCTAGGTGCTTTCAAAAGCAGATTTCGTGGGACCGCATAGCAACAGGCATTTCCAGATGAGTAAAAAATGTATTATTATTTTTTTACTTTTTTAGGTCTAATGAGCACAATAATGAAAAAAAAAATTTTGGGATGGAAACTCCACTTTAAAAAGGGACTCCAATTGAAATATACACAAATTACCTAGATAGTTTAACATGATCAGTTATCATTTTATTTTAAATGATCAATGAATTTGAGACAAATAGATAACTTCTTTGAAACTTCGATGATGAAATTTTTTGTTTAATTTGTATGCTGAATAATTGCTTTATAGGAACACAGGTTTGCTGAGCCAGCACAAAAACATCTCTTTTTTTTTTTTTTATCAACTTCATAATAAATTGACATGTGATACTAATGTGAACTGATGAAAGGTGAAATCTGGAGGTTACTGCACTTTGAACTTCTTTAAAGTGAACCTGTCACCACAAGGTGACTTTACTCAAAGATAAGGCTCTGTAATTACCTTTCCGGTGGCCCGCTTGTTGAATTCCTGCTTCTCTACTGGCTGCAGTAGGATGATTCAACCAGTTGGGTTGAAACTCGTTATCCCAAACACACACCGTGGTTTTTTCCATTGTCTGTAATGTCCTGTAGTAAAGTATGAGATGGCGGAGGGAATCACTGCCTGCAGCAAGGGAACAGGTATCCCTCACAGAAGTTCATAGTACCTGCATTTTATCAAACAGGCTGCCTGAAAGATGTCTATAGAGATATATCTTATACAGGACTGGCTTTAAAGAGGACGTAAACCCTGATGGGTTTTACTTCCTCTGTCGTTCCCTGCAAAGTAAAAGCATAATGTGCTAGTATGCATTGCATATTAGCCCAGTATATGGCACCTACCTGCAATTGGATCCTGCGCTGTCCACGCTGTTGAAAGCATCCATCTTCTGCCCTCTTCCTTCCAGGGCACGTGAGTGGGAGCCGTCAGTCACGGCACATATGAGTGAAGAAACTGCACGGAGGTCCGTTTCTTCACAGCGCATGGGCCAATGTCATCATTGGTGCACTACAAGGGAAATATCTCCCAAACAGCGCATGTTTAGGAGATATTTCCACTACCTATAGGTAAGCCTTATTCTAGGCTTACCTATAGGTAAAAGTGACGCAGGAGGATTCACAACCACTTTAAGTAAAAGTCACCCTGTGGTGGGACATTTTAACCCCTTCCCTACCGAGTCATTGTAAAATTACGTCGGCAGGAACCCTACCTCCCTCCGGGTGGACGTCATATGACATCCTGGGATTCCCGGGCGGCTAGGGGGTGCGCACACCCGCCGCATCACTCAGGACCCAGTGCGCGTGCCCGGCGGCCGCAATGTCCGCCGGGCACCCGTGATTGCCCGCAATCATGGCAGGACCATGATTCTGTGTGTGTAAACACACAGATCCATGTCCTGTCAGAGGTGAGGAGACTGATGGTGTGTTCCCAGTACAGAGGAACACATAACGGTTTCCTCCCCTTGTGAGTCCCCTCCCCCTACAGTTAGAATCACTCACTAGAGAACATATTAACCCCTTGATCACCCCCTAGTGTTAACCCCTTCCCTGCCAGTCACATTTACACAGTAATCAGTGCAGTTTTGTAGCATCGCTGTATAAATGTGAATGGTCCCAAAAACGTGTCAAAGGTGTCCGATGTGTCCGTCACAATAAAAATCGCAGATCGCGGCCATTACTAGTATAAAAAAAATGCCATAATTCTATCCCTTATTTTGTAAATGCTATAACTTTTGCGCAAACCAATCAAAAAATGCTTATTGCGATTTTTTTTTACCAAAAATATATAGAAGAATACGTATCGGTGTAAACTGAGGAAAATTTTGATATTTATTAAATTAAAAAATATTTAATATATTTTTTTTCAAAATTGTCGCTCTTCTTTTGTTTATAGCACAAACAATAAAAAACGCGGCGGTGATCAAAAACCACCAAACGAAAGCTCTATTTGTGGGGAACAACAACATAAAGATTTCATTTGGGTACAGTGTTGCACGACCGCGCAATTGTCATTCAAAGTGCAACAGCCCTGAAAACTAAAAATTGGTCTGGGCAGGAAGGGGGTGAAAATGCCCTGTATTGAAGCGGTTAAATGAACCTTTTTTTGGCCATGCAGCCCCGTTTCTCCCTAACAGCACATTCTCACCTTCCCCTTTTCCTCCTCTCACCACATCGGCCAGGAAAAAATTTGTCCTATACTCCAAACCCATTTTTAGGAACTCCAACAGAACTAGTACCTCTGTCCAAATTCCATGTGGAAACAATAGGCCAATCATAAGACTCCAGCACTCCCATGTGACTGAGGGGGAGTGAGTTACATGCTCACTCATGCTCAGAAGTGTAAGATTTTTCACACCGGGTGGCTGGTTGGAGCAGGGGGAGAGTGAAAGAAAGGAGAGTATTTGCTGCTTGGAAGTGGGTAGCAAAGTGAACTTTTTTATTGCTTGTTTTTAAATAATATTCCAGGCAAGTGGAAGCATTCAGGGAAATACTTTTGCTATCCAGTAAACAAAGACATTTTCTGCTGTGCATTTAATTATTATCAGTACAAAGCAGTCACTGGGTGTTGTAAAAGTCATAAGATGAGTCTGCTGCAGGCTGGAGAAAACATGTTCACAGTTTCTTTTCCCTTAGTGATCAGCCTGCAAAATGTTACCTTGGAGCAAGGAGAGAGGCTGCAGCAGGGGGTTGATTAGTATCAGACATGTGTGAACAAGATTTATTTGGTTATATCATCTCAGTCCACAAATAGATAATGGCCCTGGATGATGCCTGAAGATAGCGCCATCTTTCCAAGGAGAAAAGTAGATAATTGCCTTGTCCGGGGGAGTACTGTGAGAGGTAATACGTACAGTGGGTAAAATAACTATACAAGTGATATAATAGCTACTTATCCGTTTTGTAGGCCTCAGTATAGGCAATAGGGATTCTGTGGTGAAGGATGTTCAGCAAGGAGGCCTCAAAGGTTGTCCCCAGCATTGGCTCTCAGCTGCAGTAGATGCAATTAGCACTAAAGTGGTAGTTGTTGCCTGGACCGGTGTTGCAGCATAGGGAGCGATGGCAGTCTGGGTGCAAAGAGTCTGTTGCTAGCTGGCCATAGCGTTGACTCTTTCTTGTAGCGTGGCCGGAATGGCTGACAATAATAGAACAATGTTGTAGGGTAAATTAATGCCTTTATAGGCTGGAGAGGGGGGTATGGCAGCTGCAGTGCATCAGCACTGAATCCAAAAGACCGCCGTACTTCACGGCGCACTTCCACGTTCCACGCTGGAACGCAGTACGGCGCCGGGCGATGACGTCATCACGTGAGCGCCGTATGCGTTCCAGCATGGAACACATTACGGCACTAAAAGCGCCTGTCACAAAAGAAAGTAACAGGCGCGCGGAGCGCCTGTTACACTACGATGAGCCGGAGCTCATCACATTCGATGACATCGCCGCCATCTTGCTACGACCCACACTAAACTTGTATGCTACCGCACATGCGTCAAACTCTTATTGAGCATCTGCGGGTTTACCTGGGACAGGTAAGCATACAGACGTCCGGTTTTCTCGGCAGGAAACACTCTGCCGGGAAAATTGAGAGCAGGGTTCTCTATTTTACCTTCGGGATTCTCGGGTTGTTTTCCTGACGGGAAAACTGCTAGGGAGCATACACACGGCTGAATGCTCTCCTGGCAGTTTTCCTGCCGGGAAAAACGGTCGTGTGTACGAGGCTCAAGAGAGCAAAAGCCCCCAGCAAAGCTGCAAACCACAAGTCCTGGGGAAAGGATTTAAACAAATAGTTGACTGGGGAATGTGAATTTTATTGCGCTCAAGGTGTTAAGATAAAAAAAACGTTGAAGGTTTAATACTATGCAAGTTATGGATGTATTCAGTCTTATTAGCAATTACTATCTCCAATGTAGCCCAATGAAGAACACCATGGATGTTTTATTGTTTTACAGTATTTTCAAAGCTAGTCTGTGTTTCAGAGAAAAATAGATAATTGGAACCTGGGGAGAATAGCAGTTTTAAAACTGTTTAATGCTGTCGAAATTCAATGTCGTTTTTGTATCTGCTACATTTATACATGTGCCAAAGAAGTTTACAGCGTTGTGTGGGATTGCTACATACTCAATAAGGCATGTGCTCAGCATTAATAGAAGCCCAGAGATATTCTGTTAACAGGGCACTTTAAAATGTTTGAGCTGGCACCAGGCCAGACTTCTTGAACATCAGAAGGCTTACCGAAAGCAAAACAATCACAGAGAAGGGGAAGCAATGTGTGCAGACTGAGTACAGTATTTCAACATGTACATTTCACTTTCAAAAGAGAACATCTCAAATGCTAGAGCTTACATCAACAGATCAAATTGCCAGGGGCTCCATGTCTATTCTTCTTATAGAATCATTTTAGTTAAGATTGACATTGTCTACTTTACTGCTTGTATTATTTATATATATATATATATATATATATATATATATATATATATATATAATTCTTTATTTAGCAAGAGGGTTTACAATTTGCATGCACAGTAACAATAACAATGACAACATAGCTCAAATAATCCATATATATAATATTATACAATATAAAATAGATATTCTTCGTTTCCAATTCCTGCATTTCAATTTGCGACAGCAGGAGATTTTGACCGGTTCTCTATGGAGTCGGTTTATATATCTCCGATGCGGCTCCAGTGCGAATTTGCACAGGAGCCCCGTGCGTCTTTTGGTCCGTTTCAGGTTCAAATTTAGCCAAATATTCGGCTGAAATCGGACCTGAAAAGGTGAACGGGGACGCACCGGACCCCCTGCTGAGAGCTGCATGTGAAGATAGTGTGAGCCTAGCCTTAAGGTAATCAAACTTTATGAAGAATACGTAGTATTTAATAACAAAGTGAGACAAGAATGAGAAAATAGTAACATTAGTTACTTATTAAGTAGATCTAAACCTAGTTTCTAAAACCATGTTAAATGGACTGTAGTGTGTTTCTGCAAAACTGAAAATGCCCGAAAAATGCATAGGTGTGAACCAGGCCTTAGAAATGAGATGATCTTTTCTAGGTCCTGCCAGCCGTAATGATTACGATCAAATTTCTGCAGGAATCCTAGATGATAGGTCATATGGTAAAGTCTAGTCACCTGGTTTTACTGGATTTATCAAACTTATAGTAATTTTTTTCCTAAGATCATAATAGCTCATGGGGTGTTCATAAAGCTCATAGATATGCGTATTTATACAATACAGTTGTGCATATCGTCAAGGCATAGACTTCTTCAGTAGACCCCTACGAAAGAAGTCTACTCCTGGACGATACGCATATAAGGGGCGGAATCTATGTAATGACTTTGTGGCCATCTTGGCAAAGTGATGCCTATCCAGCTAGCATATAACAACAAAACCTGGGGAATGCCCAGGGAAAAACCAAGCCTCCTTACCGACCAGCCTGCATAAAAACCAATTAACCTGTCTAACAGTATGCGTTAAAAACAGGGGTTTTGTCCGCACGCATTTGCAAACTCATGCGTGAGCTATCCAGCTAGCATGGCTTTAAAGTGCCATTCTTGTGAGTGTATTATCTACCTTTTTATGAGAATGAATGATTTTGTAATATGGAAAGCACTAGATTCTGCCCGTCTCTTTCCTCATACATGTCCCATTGGATGAGAATCATTGGGGTTCTTCTGAGCCTATAGAAGGGGTTGTGAAAGACAGAGGATTGAAAGTGTCGGCACCACACCCGTTATTTCCTTTATTCCCCAAAGATTTTAAACCCACGGGTGAAACAGGGGTCACAATGTGAGGGAAGCAGCCTATGATGCTGGTGGATGAGAGCACAAGCACATTCTGAGTAATATCTTTTTTACACTTGTTGGTGAATTGTTATATTTTGAATTCACTACAATCAGTCACTTGTTATTTTGGATTTTTTCAATTTCTTTTATGGACTTTAACACATATATTTTTTTTATGGGCTTTTAATGATTTATGGATTGTTTGTTTATGATGATGATTTATGGTTAAGCACTGGATCACACACACATATATATTGGTTTATTATTTATTATAGCATATTTAGTAGCACAGCACTGTATTGTTAATCTTATTTTTGTCTTTAAGTGAAGTGAAAGCATATTTTAGTGATAGTGGCTACTTATATATACACAGTATATTTTTTTTGTTTACACACTTTTTTTACATTATCTATTTGATTGCGCTGATTGAAATTTGGTTTACACAGTTTTGGAGAAATGGATGGATGTTTTTATTTATTTAAACTAGAATTAGACTTTTGCTAAGAAAATATCATTCCAAGATCAGTTACATACATTTCAAGACTTTTAGTTAACGTTATATAACAGTCCTACCTGCTACCATTTGTATTGGAACTCATATGTGGATTACAATTCATTTCTACTTACTACAGTCACTTTGTACTTCCAAAGCGCAAAATGGTATAATCTTATACAGTATCTCACAAAAGTGTGTACACTCCTCACATTTTTGTAAATATTTTATTATATCTTTACATGTGACAACCCTGAAGAAATTACACTTTACTACAATGTAAAGTAGTGAGCGTACAGCAGAGGACAACAGTCTGATGGACCGTTTTCATCGGTCAAAACCGATCGTGTGTGGGCCCCATAGGTTATTTAACCATCGGTTAAAAAAAAGCTAACTTGCTTTAAATTTAACTAATGAATTCCTAACCGATAGGACAAAACCGATCGTTAGTAGGCACGACCATCGGTTAAAAATCCACGCATGCTCAGAATCAAGTTGACGCATGCTTGGAAGCATTGAACTTCGTTTTTTTTCAGCACGTCATTGTGTTTTACGGCACCGCGTTCTGACACGATCGTTTTTTTAACCGATGGTGTGTAGGCGCGATGGACCATCAGTCAGCTTCATCGGTTAACCGATGAAAACGGTCCATCGGTCCGTTCTAATCGGATGGACCGATTGTGTGTACGTGGCTTAACTGTGTAAATTTGCTGTCCCCTCAAAATAACTTAACACACAGCCATTAATCTAACCGCTGGCAACAAAAGTTAGTACATCCCTAAGTGAAAATGTCTGAATGGGCCCAAAGTTTCAATATTTTGTGTGGCCACCATTATTTTCCAGCACTGACACCATGGAGCTGGTGGATGTTAGAGACCTTGCGCTTCTCCACCTTCCGTTTGAGGATGACCCACAGATGCTCAATAGGGTTTAGGTCTGGAGACATGCTTGGCCAGTCTATCACCTTTACCTTCAGCTTCTACAGCAAGGTTGTGGTCATCTTGGAGGTGTGTTTGGAGTCATTATCATGTTAGAATACTGCCCTGGGGAGGGAATCATGCTCTGCTTCAGTATGTCACAGTACATGTTGGCATTCATGGTTCCCTCAATGAACTGTAGCTCCCCAGTGTTGGCAGCACTCATGCAGCCCCAGACCATGACACTCCCACCACCATGCTTGATCGTAGGCAAGACACACTGTCTTTGTACTCCTTAACTGGTTGCCACCACACACACTTGACACCATCTGAACCAAATAAGTTTATATTGATCTCATCAGACCACAGGACATGGTTCCAGTAATCCATGTCCTTAGTCTTCTTGTCTTCAGCAAACTGTTTGCAGGCTTTCTTGTGCCTCATCTTCAGAAGAGGCTTCCTTATGGGATGACAGCCATGCAGCCCAATGTGATGCATTGTGCAGTGTATGGTCTGAGCACTCACAAGCTGAACCCCACCCCTTCAACCTCTGCAGCAATGCTGGGAGCAGCCATACCTCTATTTCACAAAGAAGACCTCTGTATATGACGCTGAGCATGTGCACTCAACTTCTTAGGTTGACCATGGCGAGGCCTGTTCTGAGTGGAACATGTCCTGTTAAACCGCTGTATGGTCTTGACCACCATGCTGCAGCTCAGTTTCAGGGTATTGGCAATCTTCGTATAGCCTAGGTCATCTTTATGTAGAACAACAATAATTTTTTGCAGATCCCCAGAGAGTTCTTTGCCATGAGGTGCCATGTTGAACTTCCAGTGACCAGTATGAGAGCGTGAGAGCGATAACACCAAATTTAACACACCTGCTCCCCATTCACACCTGAGACCTTGTAAAACTAACGAGTCACAATACACCAGGGAGAGAAAATGGCTAATTGGGCCCAATTTTGACCCAATTTTGTTGCCAGAAGTTATTAGTGGCTGTGTGCTGAGTTATTTTGAGGGGACAGCAAATTTACATTGTAGCAAAGTGTAATTTCTTCAGTGTTGTCACAAGAAAAAATATAATAAAATATTTACAAAAATGTGAGGGGTGTACTCACTTTTGTGAAATAATGTATATTGCGATAATCACATGATCAGTGGATGGGAGACACCACACACCACTAGCTCAACAGGTAAAGAGAAATGTGAACGACCTCAGCCATGAGCTCCTCCTGAAGCAGGGGAAGGGGAGGAGTTTATGGATGAGGCCATTCACATTTCTCTTCACCAGTCTCTTATTCCCTTCACTGCTTTCTGGATTAAGAATAAGACGGCCTGCACCCATACATCGCTGTGACACACCAGATTTACCAGGGCACCTTGAACGGCACTATAAGTGATATAGGGTATTGCAAGTCACATGATCAGTCTCAGTGTTGCAATAAGTAAAAACTACTGGGAACAGCAAACAGCAAATCATCTGAGCAAGAAATTTTATTTTCTGGGGAGTTCTACGCACCAACCTGGTGGAAATTGCCCCCGCACAAAGAAACTATGTTAGTTTTTTTTTCTGAAATCATAGAAAGGCCTCTACGACTAAGCCCAATTGAGGTGAAATGCATTAGAGGGGCATGGCTTAAGATGGGGACTGTGTTTCAGGAACCAGGTACATTGAATATAAGTACTACAGTGTGAATACAACAGGATTTTGCCTTCACTATTTTGTAACACATGCTGAGCAGGACGAACAGTGAGAGCCGGAACCTGATGCAATTCAGGATCTAAGGAGCAGTTCAGCAGAACTTTGAGCAGTACATTTTTTTTGTTGAAAACCTGACAGGTCTTAATTATGTTACGAAACCCACAACAGCAAAATCAGTCTGTATATGCTGTAAAGCATGCTTGTTATACTTACTGTGGAACCTAAGGGGTTACTCCTCCACATTGTGTAAAAGGGCTGTTTTATCCTGTCTTCTATGATCCTTACCTTCTTTTACTGTCCCCAATACATCTCCTGACAATACAGAGCATTGGGGGCACTCTGCACATGCTCAGTTTGGTGTGTATTGCCAGAGAGTTTTTTTTTCTTGGGAGGGTGCATGTGATCGGCACAGGGCCAATCAGCACTGTCCAGACAGAGGGTCGTGGTCCTGCAGCCTCATAGAACAATCAGGGGAGAATGAAAACCCCTCCTACAAGCTTAAACCAGATACTGATTGAAGTCACAAGACTGCTACATACTGCTCATGAGAAAAAGGTATTTAGCAGTTTATAGTTACTAAAATATTAGAATTTTCATGTTCTACGTACCGTAGAATGCAGGGTCCCGGTTTTACTAACACTTTAATATTCCACTCTACTCACTCTACCCACTCTTAAAGTTTTACCTTTAGTTATGCATTAAGGTTGGTGCTGTACCTACCTAACTGTATCTATAATGCCATCCATTGCTATTGGATTATTTTTTGTCAGATATCTTTCAATGGTAATACTCCCCCACATAATTAAGAAAAAAAGGCCAATGGGTAAGTTACACATTGTTAATAATAATAATAATAATAATAATAATAATAATAATGACAATAATAATAATTACTTCAGAAAAAGTACTCTACGAAACAAAAATGTTCAACATAAATTAGATGCCGTAGAAAATGTGTTTAATTTGCTCATAAAATATGTACACAGTATAACAATAGAGATATTCTTTGTTAGCATATGGAAGACCACTATGTTTTCATTTTTTCTGTGATTCAAACTATATCTGCAGCCTAAACATTCAGCAGACAAGATTGGCGAATGGAATACACCTTCTGCCTACACAAAGATCAGCAATTTAAAGTCAGACTTCCTATATGCTCAGTTTTCTGCTGATTTGACATAGAGAGGCACAAAGGTATTTCATGAACCACAACTGAAGATCAGAAGAAAGGAACTCAAACCATTCAGACATTTTTCAAAACCATAACAACACTTTGATTTTGTCTAACAAAACCACAATGCATTTTATGAAGGTGATGAATTCTTTTTTCTTCGGAAATATGCTACATTATCCTCTAGAGTATGGTAGAGTACATCGTCATCGAGCCTGTGATATTAAATTTATAGCATAACGAAACATGGGCACTTTATGAATGGATAAATTTTTCTAGCTGAAATGAGGAATGACACAAAGGACATGTATAGTTTATATGTACAAGTGAGCCTGATTTTGAGCTTTCCAGATTTAGTAAATAAACCCCATTGCGTACTTAAAAGTGGGGTATGCCTGTACTCCTTATTTCCATTTTTTCCATGACAAGCAGACTTTTTAGTAAAACAGTGCAAAGCGGAATTGCAATTCACTAACTCATACCAACCTGATTTGTTTTTAAAGATGTCAACTCACTGATTGGTCAGTTCTGTTGGGTTCTGTTTGGGAACTAAAAATCAAAAATGGTTTAAGAGAAAGATAAGTCTGTTTTTTTAATTTTAAATTTAACCCAGATTAATTAAATTTACTAAGCTAACTGAACTTTAAGGTTTATATAAATCTAAACAACAATTTCTTTCCTGCTTTAAAAAATTATATTATAATTTCAAATAATTTATAACCTTTTTCTAGGCCTTGTTCACACAAGCGTACCATAAGGCGAGGGCTGTGTTCCATTCATGTCAGTTGGGATGCAGCGTCTGCACAGACACAGCCTCCACTCCTAATTTGACAGCCATGGGAGTGCGGATACTGACCTGTACGCAAGCAGTGTGCACCCATTTGAACAAGGCCTAAATCTGTGCTTCCCTTAGCATAATCACCAGTGATCATGTCATGAAAACTGCCCTGAGAAATGCCATGTAGCCACCAGGCCCGGATTTACTCCCTTTGCTGCCCAAGGCCAGGTCCTTCAATGCCGCCCCCGCCTGCGCAGTACAGGGGGGACATTATCCGCCGGGGGACTTTTTCCTCAGGACACTGAGAAGCGGGGTGGTGTTGCTGCCAAAAATGACATTGACATTGGGGGGGAGCTGCTGCCGAAAATGACAAAATTACATTGAGAACCGGGAGGGGGGGTTGCTGCTGCCAAGAATTATCTCACCTCCTCTTCCCTCTGTTTTTTCTCCTCTCACCATCTGCATGACAGGGGGGAACTCCCGATATGAAAGTAAAAGTGTCCTCCCCTCTCAGCTGCAGTGCCGCCCCTGCACCCACTGCCGCCCCGAGGCCTAGCCTTGTTGGCCTTGTCTGGAATCCGGCCCTGGTAGCCACCAATGTAGCACAAGCATAACCAGGAAGTAGCTTTAGGTCAGCAATAAGGATGTGCAGCAAAGTATTTTATAAAAAAAGTAAAGTAAAATGGAGCAATTGTTTATGATACGCAGAGCTTCAGCAAACGAAGGGCTCCTTTACAACAGAGAGCCGATATCACTATACTGCAGCCTGCCCATTCATTACATGCAGTCCGTTGTATGCGGTCTATGGAGTTTCCACTGCTTAATGCAGCAAAGAGAGCTTTGAGATTGGAGGAAGATCTCTTCCTGTTTTTTTTTGTTCTCTCCTCCTATTAATTTTTATTTCACTCTGCCTGCTTTAGACTCCTGAAGTGACGGAGCTGTGCTTTACAAATGTATAGTATTTTTTTTTTAACAGTGGTATGACTGCAGTACACTGCTGCTTTTTGAACAGACTCCTAATGTCTTTCAGTTAGGATTTACATGCATTTTTAAATGTATATAACACAAAACAACCAGGGGTTGGCAATATTGCCTTATGCCAGGGGTGGGCAATTACTTTTGGGAACGTGGGAAAATGAGACTGTTGTGGAGCGCTGAACCAATAGGCTTAGCTTTTCTGCTCAGCTTAATATCCTGGGTATATGGGTGCATGAAGCCGCTGTCTTCTCTACATTCATTTTCAGTGCAGCGGAGGCTGCTGAGAAAGGGACTGGGGAATATGCGTCCCTAGTCCCTTTCCCTTCTCAAAGGGGAGATGTCAGAGGTCTGTTAAGACCCCTGATATCTCACTATAACCCCCCAACAGGGCTGATAAAAAAAAATTGCAATAAATAATAAAAAAAATTGTAAAAAATAATAATGATAAAAAAAACACACTGACACTGTCCCCACATTCCTTAAAAAAGAAAGCATTGTAAAAAATAAAAATAAATAAATAAATTGTAAAAAAAAAACCTGACGCATGTGCCACTGTCACATGAGATTAAAATAAAAGTATCGGTAATCAGTATCGGTGAGTACTTGAAAAAAAGTATCGGTACTTGTACTCGGTCTTAAAAAAGTGGTACCGGGACAACCCTAATCCTAGTCATGGCCACTCGGGAAGGGCAAAAATGGAACCGCCACCAACAAGGGTGGAAGCACAGCCAAAGTGGTACCGGGACAACCCTAATCCTAGTCATGGCCACTCGGGAAGGGCAAAAACGGAACCGCCACCAACAAGGGTGGAAGCACAGCCAAAGTGGTACCGGGACAACCCTAATCCTAGTCATGGCCACTCGGGAAGGGCAAAAATGGAACCGCCACCAATAAGGGTGGAAGCACAGCCACCACCATCTTGTTGACTGGGAAACCATACACTTCCCCCAGAGTAAAAGATCAGTGTCCCACACCCTGGAGGTTGGGGGTGAAGGCTTGGCTGCTGCCTTCTCTTGTGGAAACCTAATCTCCAGCACACTACTGCACATACATAAACTGGAAAAGAGGATAGCATAAGCCTTCCATACAAAAGCAATGCAGTTGTGTTGGGTGCATAGCATAGACTTTTTTTTACATTACTTCATTGACCTTATGCGGGCCAGACAGGGACAGCCAAAGGGCCATATGGCAATAAAATGCCCTACACTATACGACCTATGCTCAAAAAAGCCTTTTCTTTCAGGCATTTTGGCCGCATACACTTAAATAGGAGCGCGCGTCAACAAGTGATGCTTGAAAAATTCATCTCCTCCCATAGAACTGCTCTCATCCTCTTTCCCAGCCTAGAAAACAAATGCCTGAAGCTTGATACACATGAAAAAATGCCTGTAGGACACCTGTAATATGCCTGAAAAAAATTCCTCAAAACCCTATTATATAATGTACTGTATACAGTACTGTATACATACAGATTAAGATGAAGCAACGAAAAGCAAATTAATAGAAATGTCGATTTCAGCTTTAAATGATTTATATGGCATTTACTTATTCCTTGACCCCATTTTACGTATCCTAGCATATGTTGATTCCAATACATTGGACTCAAAGTTAATGGTTGCAGTTTTAAGATCTCTTTTTATTGCACGAAAACTGATTGCTTCACGATGGGTGTCCTCTACTCCACCATCGGTAGTTGAGTGGAAATCTGAAGTGAATTAATATATTTTGTTTGAGAAACATACGTACCTCTCTCGCAATGCTCTACTCAAGTTTTCTGCAATATGGTCTAGTTGGATAGATGCGATGGGCCTGCTTGTTACTCTTTGTTGAGAATGTTGTACTTATTGCTACTTGTGAAATATGTATTAATTTGCCAAGTATGATAGAGGAGTACAGGCAAGGGTGCTGTTAGAAATCACGGGGCCCATTTCTTAAAAAAAATTCTATAGTTTTACAATGCAGTTGGACAGGGGGGCTTGGATGAAATATCAGGGGTCTAACAGAGAAAAGATTTGAGGACACAGATTCCAATTCTTTTCTCTGTAGCCTCAGTTGCACTGAAGATGGATAAGCAGAAGACAGAGGCTCCTTTTCATTCAAAAAATTAAGCATAGTAAACACAGTTTGCCATGCTAAGTTATCAAAGGTCTCAGTAGCGATCGGTAGTGATCGCTCACTGTGTTCAATTCAGAAAAAGAAGGGGCCGGTAAATGACATATTTATCGGCCCCTTCTTGAATGAATGAATGAATGAAAAACTTATATAGCGCGGCACATGCGAACTGAATCGCCTCTCTATCCACCTGTGCCCCCCACAGAAATTGGCAGGTGAGGGAAGCTGGCAACGCTGCAGGGGGATGAAGGGGGGGCCGGGCTCACAGGTGGGAATCAGATGTGGGCAGCAATGGGAGGGGGATTGATGTGGTGGGATGGGAGGACAATTACAGAACAATGCACTGTGTCAGTGTCTCTCCCTCCAGCAGCTGAAAGCTGGTGGTAGAGAGATGGGGAGAAACCGACATTCAGCTGCTAGATGGAGAGACACATGCACAGTGCATCATTCTGTAATTGTCCTGCTGCAATGACCGCCCTACTATTTGGGCCCACCTGTGAGCCTGGACCCCCTACAGGAGGCCCGGCGGTACCCCCCCATCAACGACCCTGTGTGCAAGTAATATATCTATATAATGGCAACTTCTGGCCTTAGTGTTGTAATTTTGTTGCTAATTTTTTTACTACTGTTTCTAGTTCTCTTATTTTGTGTACTTGTAGAGAATATTTTTTTTTAAATAGAATTTGTTTTAAAAAAACAAACAAATGTAGATGACAGAAAAACACCACCCACTGACCAGATTTTAAAATGAAACCATTGTGTATGTCAGTATATGATTAACCTGTTTTTCTTTTGTTTGCTTTGCTTACTGGAATCAACTTGTCTGTGGCGTAAACCTTGAAACCAACACAACCGTTACAGTAAAGCCGATCTTTCAGCAAAAAGTGTAACCAGACTGCTACTTTTCATCTCTCATTACACTCACACCTATTAGAGAAGTCAATTTGAGAGCTGACACCTCTATGGCAAGTTAATACAACAAAATGTGCTGGAGGTCCTGTAGCTAAATACATGAACAGCCAAACACCCTTCTTCTCTGCTTAAAGTGTATGTCAGGACAACATTTTTTTTCCCTTAATAGACCTGTCCAAAAATGCACTCAGCTACAAAGGCAGCCTATAGATGATTCCTTCACCCACAACTATAGCCATTGGCAGTAATTGCATTAAAAAAAATCCGACAGGCTGGTTGTACCAAAGTTGGTCAATTTGTACAATGAGCCTGCCCATACAATGGATCAAAATTTGACTGGTCCTTGCTGAAATGGCCAAATTTCAATCTACAGTGCTTTGAAAAAGTATTCATACCCCTTGACATTTTCCAAATGTTGATTGTTGCAACCAAAAATGTTAATGTGAAGTGAAAGGAAAATGATAAATGCTTTTCAATTTTTTTTACAAATAAATATGTAAAAAGTGTGGCGTGCATTTGTATTCAGCCCCCCTAAGTCAATACTTTGTAGAATAATCTTTCCCTGCAATTACAGCAGCAGTGTTTTTTGAGTATGTCTCTACCAGCTTTGCACATCTAGAGAGTGACATTTTTGCCCATTCTTTGCAAAATAGCTAAAGCTCTGTCAGATTGGATGGAGAGCGTCTGTGAACAGCAATATTCAAGTCTTGCCACAGATTCTCAATTGGATTTAGGTCTGGACTTTGATTGGGCCATTCTAACACATGAACATGCTTTGATCTAAACCATTCCAATGTAGCTCTAGCTGTATGTTTAAGGTCGTGAGTCTCTGCTCCATTCTCTTGTCTTTTGCAGACTCTGACAGGCTGTCTTCTAAGATTGCCCTGTATTTGGCTCCATCCAACTTCCTATCAACTCTGACCAACTTCCCTGTTCCTGCTAAAGAAAAGCATCCCCACCACATGATGCTGCCACCACCATGTTTCACAGTGGGAATGGTGTTTTCAGGGTGATGTGCAGTGTTAGTTTTCTACTACGCATTTTGTTTTTATGCCAAAACATGTACATTCTTCCACATGTTTCCACACGTCCTCTCCGCTCTTCTCAAGACCTCCTACTGTCAAGCTCTCTCGTCTCCTCCTCCCATGCTCGTCTTCAGGATTTCTCCAGAGCCTCTCCCATCCTCTGGAACTCACTACCTTAACCTGTCCGGCTATCCCCTACTCTTGCTACCTTCAGGCAATCCCTGAAAACTCACCTCTTCAGGGAAGCCTATCACGTCTCCAACTAATCTTTTACCACTTTCATCAGCTCATTTCCCACAGTTACAACCTTTTGTACCACCTGCCCCACCCTTTTAGATTGTAAACTCTTCTGAGCAGGGCCCTCTTAATCCTCTTGTATTTCATTGTGATGTAACTGCATTGTCTCCCTTTTATATTGTAAAGCGCTGCGTAAACTGTTAATAATAATAATAATAATAATAATAATAATAATGTTTGCTGTGTTCCCCATATGGCTTCTCGCAAACTGCAAACGGGACTTCTTATGGCTTTCTTTTATCAATGGCTTTGTTCTTGCCACTCTTCCATAAAGCCAGATTTGTGGAGTGTATGACTAATAGTTGTCCTGTGGAAAAATTCTCCCACCTGAGCTGTGGATCTCTGCAACTCCTCCAGAGTTACCATGGGCCTCTTGGCTGCTTCTCTGATTAATGCTCTCCTTGCCCACCCTGTCAGCTTAGGTGGACGGCCATGTCTTGATAGGTTTGCAGTTGTGCAATACTCTTTCCATTTTCGGATGATGGATTGAACAGTGCTCCATGAGATGTTCGAAGCTTGGGATATTTTTTTAAAACCTAACCCTGCTTTAAACTTCTCCACAACATTTTCCCTGACCTGTCTGGTGTGTTCCTTGGTCCTTGTGATGCTGTTTGTTCACTAAGGTTCTCTAACAAACCTCTGAGGGCTTCACAGAACAGCTGTATTTATACTGAGATTAAATTACATACAGGTGGACTCTATTTACCAATTAGGTGACTTCTGAAGGCAATTGGTTCCACTGGATTTTAGTTAGGGGTATCAGAGTAAAGGGGGCTAAATACAAATGCACACTTTTCACATATTTATTTGTAAAGTATTTTGAAAAACATTTCATTTTCCTTTCATTTCACAATTATGTGCCAGTTTATGTTCGTTCACATTAAATCCCAATAAAATACATTTACGTTCTTGATTGTAACATGACAAAATGTGCAAAATTTCAAGGGTCATGAATACTTTTTCAAGGTATTTTATGTATGGCGGGCTTAAGTCCTGTTGTGGGCTGACAACACACAGCATTTGTGTGGTGTCGGCCCTGCTCAGTTGTCTTTTGCTAAATTAGCCAAACCCTTCACTCTCCTATCTCTACAACATAGACACTAATTATTTTGTAGTCCAAGGTAAGAATTAAGAGTGCAAATCTGACTTTTTAAAATAACCCAGGAAGGATACACTAGTTTATAGAGAAGTTCTGAATTTCTGACATGATCAATGTTTTTTTTTTCTGCAATTATCAAATAGATATAACAAAGTGCATTCAATGGCATATTTAACAGATCAATAAGGTAGCAGATAACAGAAGTCCATTGTTAGGGTTTACTTAAACTTTGAAATGTAAGTCCAGCCAAAAAACAAATAGATAGAGTGGGGAAGGTTTAGAACTCCTGTCGGATTAGGGTAAATCTAAATATTGAACAGTAAATGCCTGTTTAAATATTGTATGGTATAAATTTAGCAGTGGTAAAGTGGTTCTAAAGTCTAAATAGTATTTTTTTTTATGTTAATGTGTCCTCTGCATTAAGGAAAAAAACACCCTACTACCTATCCTACCCATCCCCATCGCTAAACACTTAACAGATTCCGCTCACTGATCCAGCGATGACCTGGCTGCAGCACTGCTTTTATCATTTCCTGGATTCGATGATAGCAGTGTGAACTGTAGATTCCTGCTGCTATTGGTCCAATCCTGTGAGGAGGGAGCGGGGTGTGGCCTGGCACTGCGTGTATCTATGGACACACGCAGCCCAGGTCGGAAGTGCGCACACATTGGTGTTCTCTTAGCAGATGGCTTGCTAAGGGCACACCCAGAGGAAGAAGGAGTGGACAGCACAGGAGAGGGACCACCTAAGAGGAGGTAAGAGGAGACAGCGATATTGCACAGAGCAGGTAGGTATAACCTCTTTTTTGTTTTATTAAAAAAAAATAACAGCCACTTTCCTTCAAAAACAGCAATAAGCACTGGTCGGTATTGGTCTGTATCATACAGATTGTGTGGGGAGATGCATGTTTATTACTGTTTTTAAAAAGAGATTAGCTGTTACACCATACTTTCTTTTGCCTTTATTGTGGGTTCTTCATTATAAAAGGATGCTTATGAACCTTGTGCTTAGCAGGCAGCTGCAAATACATTGCTATGATGTAAAGGCATGGCGGCCTGTTGACCTAGGCTCTTAGGTCCTCGTTCTGCCTCTTGGGTTCAACACCAAAACAGAGGCTGTTTTGTTTTTGTTCTCCAACTCTGCTCCGTACAGCCCTGTTTTTTTCTAATTAAGTATTTAATGGCTTGCGTAATTGATTTGCATTTCTTAATTTCACCTTGATGGCTCCTAATAAAGTTTACTTAAATACAACGCCTTGAGTTGTGCCCCTCACCCTTCACCACAGTACTATAGTGACCTTGAGGCAAAGTTCATCACCTGCAACATAGGAGAGATTAGATATTATGCTACACATAAGGTATTATTCATGTGCAAGTCTTATTTTCTCAAGTTGCATTATATATGTACTTGAATATGGTGCATTTTATACAACTTTATAACTTGTTTTAGCTAAGCTCATAATAAAATTATTTGATTTGATATTTTTGTTATTTTTGCATTAATTCCTTGTAGTGATAGCACCTCAAATGTCCCACACCTTTTTCATTTTTTTCCAAATAGGATGGATGTACTGCCATAAACACCTTTTTCGATAGAGACCCAGGTTTTGAAAATTCTTTTGTAATACTTTTCAAATGTTTTAGAGGTCCACCAAAATCACTTACGACTAGACTATACCTATATATATATAAATATATATATATATATATATATATATATATATATATATATTTATATATATATTTATATATATATATATATATATATATATATATATATATAGGTATACCTATACCTATACTATATATATATATATATATATATATATATATATATATATATATATATATATATATATATATATATATATATATATATATTCAACAGAATTGTTGTAATACAATTGTAAGTTATTTTGTCAAATGTAAGTTATTTTGTTTTATAAGGCAGGGCAGGTCCAATCTACACCTGACACACTGCTTGGAACACCTGATTCCAGCTTCCATCTTCTCAAGATTATTTTATGAAGTTGCATATTTTTTTTGCCTTGGTCTTCTGATCTTTTTAACAATTCTTTATTTGTCAATGGTATACTCAATTTGCAATTAGGCACATCAGCACATTACAATTTCTTGCTAATGCTGACAATTGGGTATACAGTCAATATAATGATAAAATGATAACAAATAAATAACAGTTTCCTGTGTGGTTTATGAGTTTGTGTCTAGTTCATGCAGCATACCAATAAAGTTATGGGGTGGGTAAAGTGGTGTGAACTGCTTTTTGTTCTAAGGGTGTATCAGGAATAAAACAAAAGGTTTGAATATTGATCATTTGGTTCAACTTGATATTAAAGTAAAGCCCTGTACACACGATCTGATTGAATCTAATCCAATGGATTTTTTTGCCGGATACCCGATGAAGCTGACTTTCATCAGTCTTGCCTACACACCATCAGTCAAAAATCCGATCGTGTTCAAACGCGGTGACGTACAAAACTACGACAAGCCGAAAAAAATGAAGTTCAATGCTTCCAAGCATGTGTCGACTTGATTCTGAGCATGCGTGGATTTTTGACCGATGGAGTTCCACACAGACGATCAGATTTTTCGATAGTTTTTTTATCCATAGGAAAAAATGAAAACATGTTCTATTTTTTTACACAGATGGAAATAAAACTAATGGGGCCCACACACGATCGGTTTGTCCGATGAAAACAGTCCATCGGTCGGTTTTCAGCAGACAAACCAATCGTTTGTACAGGGCTTAAGGTGTTAGATGTAGGAAGCCTTGGGGAAGAGTGGCAATTGGGAGGGTTGTGGAGTCTAGGTAAAGAAATAGGGGAAAGGGAGAAGTAAGGCGTTCTTGCACAGCCTTCATCAGGTAAGTCTATTTTTTAGATAGGAGGGTTTTGTGAATGTGATACTCGCCAGTAAAACAATGTATTCTGATCACTATCTCCACAGTTATGGGAGGCTGTGGCAAGATCATCCATGGTTTTTATTTATTGTACAGTAGTTAACCATTGACCTAATGATGGAGGTGCTTAAGTGGAATACAAACCCTAACTGAATTAATCAAGTGGATCAGTAGGGTTTTTTATATTATCTCCTAGGAAGGGGGTTGGTGCAAGAGGAATGTAGCTGGGTTATTACCCAGTCAACTTATAATCAATCTCAGAGCAGAAGCTTTAAGGAAAGAGGCATTCCATGGATATATGGAACATAGTACCCAGTTTTTATTGGCATCTTCAGCTTTGCAGGGAGAAAGAAGGAAAAATCTTCTGTAGTGTGGTTGAGACCCTGTACCACTCAGAGTAGGATGAAGTAGGGGATAAGCTGAGCTGAGCCAACCAATACTCTGTGGTGTAAAGACAAAGCATGTCTAAATATGTCTGACCTTATGCAGAGGTGCTCAAATGGTGTTCAGTGGGGTTCTGTGATTCCCCAGAGAGCAGAGATAAAGTATTACATTTCTATAGTCTCCCATAAATGGAGAAGGTAATCATATATTGGATTTCTGAGATGGTTTTATACCTATAGTGAAGAGAAAGTGCTTGAGTTTGTATGTGTTAGTTGAAATAAAGTAAAATATGAGTAAATATGGGGTTGCCCACTACCAGGGTCAAGATAGATGGAAGAGAGTGGACTGTTGAGAGGTATTTTACCTTGTGTTCTCTGTAAGTGTGGTACCTATTAGAGGGTCAGAAGTGGCATTTCTTATTGGGTATTTTTACGCAACCATAGAAGGCCTCCCAAATGGACCTCAACTGCTTCTTGTTGCAGTTTGACCCAGAACTTACTATGGGGGAGTCTGCACCAACCCAACATCCTGGACATGTGAACCACCCGGTAATACCTTATGGAGTCTGAGAAGTCTTTGTTTAACATTTTGTTTTATTTATTTAACCCTTTGATTGTTTAAAGAGTTTGTATAATAAAGATATGTCATAAAGATATGTCAAATATTGTGTATATATTGTTTGCGTACAACTTTATTGTTATGGCATTCATGAAGATCAGATCACATAGCAGGAATAAATATTATAGTAATTCTGAAAATCTCTAAATCTAAACAAAAAAAACGAATTCATGTGCATTTGTATGTAAGTTTTTAAGCTACCTATCCTTCACATCACAAATAAACATTTACATTTGAATAATTAGGTCAATTTATCTATGTCAGGTAGATCAGGAAGCGATTAGTAATATACCACTGACACACACAGATTATTAATCAAGTTTATTACATCAAAACTGTATCTGCATGGGAATCACAGCATTGCGTAAATGCATTCTAAAAATATAATATATGCATTAACCATTGTTTCAGCAGAATTGTATGACCAGCCTACTGGCCATGCCAACATTCACTTGTTTCTTTTAGTCAGACTGTCTTTAAGTCATCACAATTACAGCAAACATGTTATGCCATAATGCTGTTTTTCGGCGGCAGATGAACTATATCAGTAAAGTTTTCATTTTATAACCACAGTTTGCATTTAAGTCTTTAGCCAAGTTTGTGTCATTATTGAATATGCTACATAGGGAATACACCAAGTATGAACAGGCGTATTCACTAATTACTGTCAGCCTAACTTTTACATACTATTAATAAAATGCTAATAGTATGTTAACAAATTAGGGATTATGAAGACTCCTGTGCACCGGATGCCCTCATATGTTTTTAGCATGTTCTTAAGCCATGCATTTGTTAAAATGTAACGCTTAACAGCAGGCTTTATTTTTTTTTATTGTAGATATAGTTGGAAAGATTTATTTTACAGGTTATCATTGAAAAAGACTACACATTCCCTTTTAAATGAAATACTTGCTTGCTTTTCAGTTAAATAGCTAATTTATCTGTGATTAGTGCAGTTCTTTAGAGATGCTATAGTAATTTGCATATCCAGGTTATTGAAGGTGAAAGAAAGGGAACAGGCATAGCAGACTGCTGTCTTGCTGTGACTAGGAGACAGGTTGTCAGGTATGCCATTGTTACCCCCAAAGCCATTTGGAAAGTGTAGTTAATTGTAAAAATTCATTGTATAGGTTTACTTGTGCCTGTAGACTTTCGGTGGTCCTTCAAGGCAATGTTTATATTAGATTAGTTCAGGACTGCACACATCCCAGGGGCCAGGTAACCAAGAAACCTTTACCAGTTACAGTTTCTTCTGATGTCACTGACCCTAGTCATTTAAAGCGGTTGTAAACCGCTGAAGAATAAAGAATAAAAAACCCTGTAAGACAATGGCATAATGTGCTAGTATGCATTGCATGCTAGCACATTATGAAATACTTACCTTAGAACGAACCCCTTCCAGCGGCGCCCGCTCACCAATGTGACGGCTGACATCTACCCCGGGTTCATGGCTCTGACACTGTGAGTGGGATTAGCTGCTTAAAGTGTTTGTTACTCTAAAAAAATAAAAAAAATAAATGGATCCTATTGTTTTAAAGCAATTTATACAGCACAGTGCTTGTGCTGAGTAATTTGGCCCCCTGTATCCCCTGAAATACCTGGCTGATCCTGCCTGGTTCTGCCCTTCTCCCATGTAAACTGACCACGGTTTATAATGGTTGCTAAGCCCTAACCCAGTGGTCAGTTTACTTGCGTCCGCCATCTGCAACTCTCCTCTGTCCTCCGCTGTCCTTCTCTCCTGACCTGCCTTAAGCTGACAATATATTATACAATTTTCTTGTACAGTTTATTTACAATTTCCTTTAGATTTACCTTCAACTAATATGTAGTACAAGGGCCTGTCTGGTTGGATACAAATTAAAAGTGATGTTTAGGTTTGACCTCATATTATATGGTTTTTGGTAAATCTAAGGGGAAAATTGTACAAGAAAATTGTGTAATATATGGCCAGCCTTAAAGTGGATGTAAACCATCACATATACCAGTGAAGTGGACAGCCTCAGATGATACACAAGGATGAAACAAATCTCCCAAAACAATTTCTTCCTGTTTGGCACTGGAAGCGAAGTCTTGGCATACACTGTGTAACAGTCGATTGAAGGAAAGGCACACACCCCTACTCCACATAGGCAGAGGAAGGAAGCAATGTTCAGAGCTGTGATCAGACCAGCTCTCTGCAATTTTTTTTATAGCATCCACTCCGACACAAATTTCAGTCTGGTTTTATCTTGGTTGTCAGAAAACTCGTCAGAAGTTATCATGCTGATAACAGCAGAATAAAGCAGCAGAAAGACACTGCACTTAGGGATTTGGAGAGAGATAAGTAAACACTACAGATATATGTGCTTAGGTCAAATTTTTTGAATCAGGTTTATATCCGCTTTAAGCCCTGTACACACAGGCCAGATGTCCAGAGACAATGGCCGTTTCCAAAAAATAAAAAAAAGTTAAACATTCGGCCCCTGTGTATGTCAGTCTGTCTGGACCATTTGGGCGGCTTCTGTCGGATGTGCATGCTAGGAAACCAGCATCAGACCGATTACTGATCAGCGCTCTCAGCCAATGGCAGAGAGCGCTGATCGGAGTGTTCTGGCGGGGGGCTGTCCCCCTGTCAGAACACAACAGCTCAGCAGGGGAGATTGCTGGACTAACCTTGCATGGTTAGTAGAGCGGCTCCGACCAAAGCTGACAATTTTTTTTCGGAGTATTTTTTAGCCTTCCTTAGCTTTTCACTTTTTCATTTGATATATTCACTTTTGATCCCACTGTAAAACAGCTGGATAATATATCTGCAAGAAACAATGGCAGCAGATAACCTTGGTCACCCTAGTGTGGATTGGCTGAGTTGAAAACACTTTTGAAGGAGGCAATATTGTCATCACAGTAGATAACAAAATGCAAAGGCTGGATAAGGAAATTGCCCAACTGTTGACATCACATTACTAAACACCTAGTAAATTGTATGAGGAATATCCCAGTCCATCATTTCACCATATTCAGAGTGCCTCGAGTCACTGACAAAGTTTCACTTGGAACAAGCATCCTCCTAGTTAAATTAATCCTGCTAATGTGTATTTTTTTAATTATGTTTTTTTCTATGTGCTTTTTGTGACCCTGGCCCAATATTTAACACAATCGGCCCTACGGGTGCCATATTTCAGATCAAATGTTAAATAAAAAAAACTGTACATTTTCTAATTCACGCAAACTTTATGAAAGTGTACAGTTGATGAATGGTAAAGTTCTATCTGCAAGCGAGTCTTGGTTATACATGGCAGATTTATAAGCGTCTTTTCCCCACAAATATTTAATAGAAAAAAGAAAAAACAATTTTCCCAGAAATGGTTTGGCTTTCTCAACATTTAATAGCCTCTAGACAAATAAAACAGTCAACTTCTTGTAAGAAAAGAAGTAGCAAACTCACCTCTCCACTGGACTCCATCAGTCCTGTTGGCATTCAATGGTTTTGGGAGTGTTAGATGCTTATGTCTCCTTCCATACTCTGTGGTTCCTTCCCCTGACTCTTACATCGCTGCTAAACTACAAACATTCCTAAGCCTTCCTCTTTTGAAATAGTATACTATACCTGGTTTAGGGGGAACATAAATTTTTGTTGAGATACCTGTATTTAAGACTAGTTAAAATAAACAGATTTGGATGGGGTGACAATTTTTGGCTTAATTATGGCTATATTTCTTCATATACCTTCTACTGGACTGAGAATAGACTTGCCACCCCAATGCCAATTTCAATTCTGAGGGTATCTAAACCCAATAATAAAATGTAATCTATTGCAGCTTACTGATCTTTAGATGCAGTGGATGAATTTGTCTTCATATTTCAGTTATTACTTTCACCTGGTGATCCTGGTATTAGCACACTTCCTGTCCTAGGGTGGCAAAACGAACTCACTGTACTACATCCATGTAGCATTGTTACCCCAGGACAGCAATTGTGCATCACAGAACACATCTCCAAAATACAGGAAAGAAGAATTCGACTACACACAACCGCCAATCCAGCAATATGTATTGGAACAATAAAGTGACTGCCACCAGGACATGGAACACAAAAACAGAGGTTGACGCGTTTCACACTAAAAATTGTGCTTCTTCAAAGCCTTCTTCTTTTGAAGAAGCACGATTTTAGTGTGAAACATGTCAACCTCTGTTTCTGTGTTCCATGTCCTGGTGGCAGTCACTTTATTGTTCCAATAAATATTGTTGGATTGGCGGTGGTGTGCAGCCGAGCTCTTCTTTTCCTCATCATTTCTGCCAGCGGAGATGAGCAGGGGCTAGCATCCAGTCCATCCAATCCATTTGCATTACACTCATCTGGAGCGGCGTTTGCTCTCTTTTCTCTCATCCTAAATACAAGGGCAAGGTGTTTTGTAGTTCACAGAGAGAACTAGGAAGGGCTGAAAACATCAGCAGAGTGCAAAGAAATGTACTGTACATGCTCGCTGAATATCTGACAGGAACAACAATTTTTTTTGCACTGATCAAACTGATATAATAAAACACTGCCAAATAGGAGAAGTTCACTGTTATGGTACAGTATTATATACAAAAAATATGTCACTGCACACCAAAGATAAATCTCACCTTATTTTTGTTATAGCAAGCCAGTGATCCACAAACACAATTAACTAAAATCAATTAATAAATTTGTGCAGCACTAAACAAAAATTTGAATTACCATCAATAGTCCATATATCAAAATGTACACAGCGTGCATAACATGTCTTGTGAACAAAAAAAAACCATTTCTAAATAACTTATTGTGAGTCCATTTATCCACACAAAAACTTCAATGCAAATGACATGCTAAAGGTTGTTACACCAAGTAGACCACTTCCCCAAACGCTACCTCCAAAATGTGCAATTTCTGTATATGCTCACAGATAATCTCCTGCACTCGGGAGCTCGATCACTTAATGGTACAACCAGAGTCTTCCGTTGGAATAGGGAATGGCCAAAAGTCTCGCTGCCATCCTCAGAATATTGGGTATTCTTGAGACGAAAATGTAAAGAAGAAAGAGAAGGGCTCACCGACATTGTGCATTACATTTGGCAATGTTTAATTATTAAAATGTACAAAAATCATGGCTACTCACAAAACAGGTTAAAATGCAAGCATATTCACAACTCCGTCAACAGGGATAGATGCCTTCTGAAGGCCTTCTACTGAAACCAGACAGCCGGAGGGTCCAGACGACATATATTACGACATATATTAAGGCCGTTGACAGAGTTGTGAATACACTTGCATTTTAACCTGTTTTGTGAGTAGCCATGATCTTTGTACATTTTGATAATTAAACATTGCCAAAGGTAATGTACAAGGTCGGTACGCCCGTCTCTTCCTTCTTTACATTTCTGTATATGCTCACCAGCAATGAGGACCTCTTAATCACAGGAGGTCTAAACAAGAAAGAACGTAGAACCCCCTTTCCCAGGCTCAAGGATGATTCCACCTAACTGGTTTCCAGCACTTCAGATCGCCTTTCCACACTTCATAGAGTCTTCCTCAGAAAGAAATTACAAAGACATTTAGTGCTCTCTGTTTGTTATATATTTTATATATAGTTAAAACATTGCATATTTTCACAAACTTAGAAGAAAATACAGCATAAAAGGATTTACACTATAACCTTGAGATGTAATCCTATTTGTGGCTAGTATGGATCCACATACCACAATTCAGCTGGAGCATGATGACATCACAAGCATACCAGCACCTTACGCGTTACGCCTCCTAGGGACATGACTTCATCAGAGGATAGACCCATCCCCTGATGACTTCCCATCTCACTCCTGGACCAAAATAGAGCTCGAAGCTGCTCAGGCATTCACAAGATGTTATGTACTCTATGAATGAGTACACAGCTACCCCTTAGCCTGCTTTAGCCAAACAGAGGAAGCTTTGAATTCATTCATAGAATTCCCGTGAATGGCTGAGCGGCACTCAGCTCGACTCTATTTTGTTCCAGGAGTGAGATGGGAAGTTCTCATCCCACTGCTGAAACAGCACTTTATACTGTTTGAATATAATTCATAAAACGCTGACAGCAAGCGCACCAATTAGTGCAGTAAATAGTTTGTTTTTTGGGCTAGCTCGGTCCAATCAAACTATTTAAAGAGACATTAAATGTAGAGAACAGTTTTAATCAGATAAAGATATCAATTGAATGTATCCTTTCATAGCAAATGGTGTTTGTGGGAATTCCCACAACATTTCCTCTCACGGCTAAAGGCAAAGATACAATTATGTAGGTAGATTTGATGACCTCACATCTTGCTCAATAAAATCAGACACATGCCTTGTCCTGCCATTGATTGCTGCCCTGAGACTGAGTGACTCCACTCATATAATAGAGGGCCAAGTTGAAAAGTATCATGCAGAATGTTTTTTTTTCATAAGGTAATGGCTAAGGTGCATCTTTATTGAAAAGCTCGACCCCCCCCTGTGAATGACAACAGGTTAAAATAACGAATCCCCTTTAATTGTACAACCATTTTAAAATGCAAACATTGGGCTATTACCCCCAGGGGTGGCACTCACTGTTTTACACTTTCTTCAAAGTACATTTGCATTATAACACAATTATCTGTGTCACCCTATGCAGTGTTTGTTTACTGTAAATGACAAGTCAGGAAAAGTGACCGCTTCATAATGCCCTGTGTACAACCAATGAATTCATTGCTGTGCTGAAAGTCAGCATAGCTGTGTGTATTGTGTTCATAGGCAGGCTCAAATGGAAGAAGCTATTATTAATCATACATGTGTATTGGTAAGTATTACATAGTAATATACACTCTATATGTATAGTATATACTTTATATGCTATACGCTCTCTTTCAACATATTGTTTGTACAGACTTTTAAAAGCCTAAATGGGAAAGCGTTCAGAAGGTTAGCTAAAGATCTGACTGCCACATATAAATTAATATTACAGTTCTTTAGAGACTAAAACTGCTTACCTTTCCCGACACTGGCACCACCAGTTCTCTGTGTATTGAACGGGTACTAATGTATTAAGAATCTTCAGAGTCCAAAACTTCTGAAAGTGCTGGATTCCTGATCCCCCACTGAGGGTTGTAGTGGGCCACTGGCATTTACATCACTACTTTGTTCTGTCTTGTAGTGGACCAGAGCGCAGGGACCAGACATCTGAGAAATGATATTGTATCTCCAATAACAGAAACATTATACAATGTAGGCATAATGGGAGTTATAGTTCAATCTATTTTATCAACTTAATAAAATAAGTCCAACACCTTTGAAAGGTACCGGATACCTGATCCCCCACTGACAGTTGCGATTTGATCCACTGGACCCTACATCTCTCGCTGAGGGTTGTGGTTGGATCCACATTGCCCTACAATACTACATTGTCCTGCACTGTAGAGGACCAGAGCGCAGGGACAAGAAATCTGAGGAATGATATTTCCAGTAATAGAGAGATTATACAATGTGGGCATGCTTGAAGTTATAATTCAACTTATTTTATCAACTTAGTAGCAACCATTTTTAGGGAAATATAAAACAGTCAAACTAAAAGAATTTGCATACACATACTATAACTTAAGTAAATTACTTTTGATGATAAACATGTTTCTAATAGAGTAGCTGCTATATATGTGTGTGTATATATTGAATTGCGGTTGTGTCCTTTATTTTAACAGATTTATTTTATATAAATATATATATATATATATATATATATATATATATATATATATATATATATATATATATATATATATATATATATATATATATATATATATATAATAAATATGTTAAAATAAAGGACACAACCGCAATTCATCTTCTGACATCTTGCTTTTGTCTATACATTACTACAAACTTTAATCAGCACTGACAGCCAAGGATTGTGTTACTGTATAATATACTCATGGGAGATCCACAGTGGAGATGTATATCTTGGCTGTGACTGAGAGAGGTGACAATGTAATCAATCCATATGTTCTAATTAGCTGTCTTAATTCGCTACTTACCACAGGAAAGACCTTTATCAGTATGTAAGAGCAATACTTCTTAAAGTGTCAGTCCAGATACCTTTGGTAATTCAATTTTTGGTAGCTGCTGGCTGTCTTTTTTTTCACCTGCTAGCTCATTTTAACTTATGGTGGTGAAATCCTTTAGCAATATTTCTCCATTCTGTTTTCTTATCCTGAAGTCTTACTTCTGCCGCAGAAGTGGAAGTTGCTTAGTTGTTGCTCCTTGTGTATGTAAAATATGTAAAATACAGATTTTTTTTCTGTATCATAGATTAAACGCTGCAGAAAATATATAACAACACTATACAGTATTACTTTCATGATCTGTCAGTTACTAACAGTTACATCAATATTATATTGCATGTATCTATTTATAGAACATTTCACATTCTCTGAATATTTATTCCACTTTTGATTCTGTTGGTCAGCACAGCTTTCAGTGTTTATTAATCTTAATATAAAGTGCCCTTTCAATTCACACATCACGTATGGATTAAAGCCCTTTCCATGTTTAAAAAATGATTATTGGTTACACAATAAAGTGTATTTTCTAAATACAGATGTTGCTATAGAATTCCTGCTTGTCGTTATTGTCGTAAAAAAAAAAAAAAAAATTATTAGATGTTAAAAATATAATATATGATGTTTCTCTCTCTCTCTCCCTCTCCCTCTCTCTCTCTCTCTCTCTCTCTCTCTCTCTCTCTCTCTCTCTCTCTCTCTCTCTCTCTCTATATATATATATATATATATATATATATATATATTCATTCTACATTCTAATCATACCTCTATCAGTCTATCAACAACACTTAAAATGATTATTTGTTAAAAAGAAAGATTTTCTGAACTTGTATAGTGGATTATTTTAAAGATGCTCTTAGCTCAATTAAAGCAAATATTATTATTTTTTTTACAACTAAGATAATTAGTATTTAACTAAATATGTTTTTATAAAAACGATACTTCATTCAATATGCAAGTCGTTGTAGTTATATAGTTATATCACAAGAAGGCTTTCAACATACAAAAAACAGTAGACACAAACATAAATGTATTGTGAGAGTGTAATATTTCATGTATTTCATGAAATTATATTAACATACTGTGAAATGTATTTTCCTGAATGGAGAATCATATTTAATACTTGATAAAAATGTAAAAAGTAATATTGCATATTCTATTTTATTTTCCTTAATTAAATATATTTAATATATTGTAAATATTCTAGTGCATTCTAGTGCAACCAGTAAGATTTCATAAATATCATGTTATATTATAAGATGTTCAGCAAATGTTTCCTCAAACATTACTAACATTTATATTAACTAAATACAGAGATATGTTTAAATACAAATAATTGTTCTTACGAAGCATGTGCAATTTACTTCCATATTAATGCTTCTAGCCACATATACCAGTTTTTAAAAAAATTACAAATATGTATCCATCTCTATTTGTTAGAGCTTTCACGTATTTCTATGTATTATTTTACAAGTAATAGCACACTTTTTTTTTTTTAACAAATCTCTGTGAACGACATTTTTCAATAGAAAAATGGATTTTGTTTTGAGCCCCTGGTGTTTTTATTCTATGCATAACTGAAATGTTTATAGAGATGCTTTTTTTAAATGTATTTCTAGATATAGTAAAGAATTTGTTATTTTGAGGAGTTGTCAAATCTAGTTCACAATTTGCTACTCTAAGGCACATTTCTCTGTTTGATGAATATAGTACAATGTACACAGAAATAATAGAACAAACTAGGGCAAATTAAATACGATTTAAACTTATACATTTGCCTTCGCCTCACTAGTAACATGAACTAATACAATTCTTTAAACAAATATTATAAATAAAACAAGATCATATCCAAAAACAGGAAGATAGAGTTAAAAAGAATAGTTTGGCAAGTTTTTGTACTTTTTTTTATCATGTTTAAATTGTCAGGATATTTAATGTACATGCGATAACTGTGTTTTTTTTTTAATAATTATGAAACACATTTCTTTTAGAAAAGCCTTTTATTCTTTCCCTTTTCAGATTCACTGGCAAATACCATTGTACTGAAATTCGGAAATGAAAATGAAAAGTTCAAGCTGCAGCTAAAAGTAAAACTAGGTGTTTTATAGTTAGCTAAGGTATAGCAGTAGTCACTTTTTGTCATGTATTCTACCACTGGTGAATATTCAACAGTCCTGGCCCTTTTTCTGTAAAATGTTGACACTCTTGCTATAGGCAGGCTGTCAACTGTAGAGAAGCTGCACAGATTTGGATCTCTGGACACTGAACTATGCAGAAATTAACACGACAACCTTCAGAATGAATTTATTATTATTGCACTGTAACATCAATCAAGAAGGGCATAATAATGTGTTCCTTGGTTTAATCGGTAATGCCAAAGTTACCTTTTGTAGAGGTCAGCTTTATTTTAAGTGGTTAAAAACAATAGTAGCACCTTTTTTATAGTGTAGATATACTGAGACAGAAAAATATTACAATTACATTTGTGTTCAGAAATGTAAGTACTAAATAATATTTATAAATATATATGTTATTTTTGTTTAAATAATGCTTTAATTGTATAAGGGTTTTACTCTTACATCAGAAAATGCTTACCACAACATTCTGGTTAGTTCAAAGTTGTATGTCAATTATAAATAATTGAAATTGGTATTTTGTCATGGGGAATAGTGGTTTTGACAATGTTGACCATTTATAAAGCTGTCCAAAGGACTGTAAACTTCTGTTTACCTTAAAACAACAAGTAAAACTAGGTGTTTTATAGTTAGCTAAGGTATAGCAGTAGTCACTTTTTGTCATGTATTCTACCACTGGTGAATATTCAACAGTCCTGGCCCTTTTTCTGTAAAATGTTGCCACTCTTGCTATAGGCAGACTGTCAACTGTAGAGAAGCTGCACAGATTTGGATCTCTGGACACTGAACTATGCAGAAATTAACACGACAACCTTCAGAATGAATTTATTATTATTGCACTGTAACATCAATCAAGAAGGGCATAATAATGTGTTCCTTGGTTTAATCGGTAATGCCAAAGTTACCTTTTGTAGGGGTCAGCTTTATTTTAAGTGGTTAAAAACAATAGTAGCACCTTTTTTATAGTGTAGATATACTGAGACAGAAAAATATTACAATTACATTTGTGTTCAGAAATGTAAGTACTAAATAATATTTATAAATATATATGTTATTTTTGTTTAAATAATGCTTTAATTGTATAAGGGTTTTACATCAGAAAATGCTTACCGCAACATTCTGGTTAGTTCAAAGTTGTATGTCAATTATAAATAATTGAAATTGGTATTTTGTCATGGGAAATAGTGGTTTTGACAATGTTGACCATTTATAAAGCTGTCCAAAGAACTTCTGTTTACCTTAAAACAACAATTGTAAAAAAATTTAATATATCGATTCAATGTTTAAAATCTGGTGTATTCCTTAATTTTCATTTGAAAGAAGTGAAGGAATGGTCTATCTTCAATGTGGGTAATTGTGTTTTTTTTTTTCACATTTGACTTTTTTTTCGTTGCCTACTTAGTGCCAGTTGTTTGCACCACATCATTTATCATTTCCCTTGTCAAAACTGTAGAGAATATAGACAATGGGGTTAATGTACCAAATAAGTAGATGTTGTTCGTTTAGCATAGTGAATGTGAAACTGTGTTCACTTTAAATACCTAATA